>NC_135503.1:36525588-36773758 GCF_052857255.1 Amblyomma americanum | reverse complement strand
CATGCACAATCAGGTCTTGATGAAGGTTGTAGCCCTCTTGTTGTTCTTCGCAGTCTTTTCGCCTTTGACAACGCGTATGCCGTCAGTAGGCATGTTGAGCTGAAAAAGAACTCTCAAAGCAATCGTAGCAAATGTCCATCGTTTTCAGGGCAGTCGCTCAGCGAGTGTTCTTGCTGGAACGTGATAGATGAGAAGCACTTTTCTTGAGGCGGCCATGAAAAAAAACATTCCACAACAAAAACGGGTAGACCTCTACACGTTACTCAGTTTTTCTTTTAGCACGGCAATGGCAGCAATTCTCGGAACTGAAGCACACAATACAAACTTTCGAGCAGCCAGTCTTGCCGTACCGGCCTCCAACGGAGCTTTAAATGTCACATCAGGCATTCTTAGTCGCACGGAAACTGAATGACTGATCGTTAAGGAGCGAAGGGAGGTCACCTTTTCGAATTGTCTCTCCGGCATGGCGACTATAGTCACTCCGTTTTAACTGTTACGTATTTGTTTCATGAAACGTAGAAGTCGCAACTCGAGAAAATTCAGGAAAACCCGTCTAGAGATTTACCGGACGATCTGATGCCCTTCAAAGTCCATTAAAGGGACGCTGAAGGAATATTAAAGCTGGCAAATGTCAACTCACTGCCGTGTCCTAATGGTAAAGAGGCTTTACTCTAACTATAGAGACCCCGGTACAGTGTTTCACTAAGGGATCTCCTTCTGTAATTGTGTCTTATGTCTGATATTATGAGTCCAATAAACTTGAAAGTTGAAAACAGAGGTTTCACATTTTGGCACTGGCACTCCCACTTATAAAAGCAAGTGCGCTAGAAGACAGCTTACTCCCTTTTTAAAGAGTGTAGGCACCGCGCAGATGGGGGAACAAGTGTGGCGCGCCTGATAATGAAGTCAGGTGCAGAACTGGAGCTTTGAAGTACAAAACTATAATAGCAAAGAATGATTCATTCACTATACAGAAAATACAAATGCGAACCTGCCAAAGCGCCTGAAGACAGGAGCGGCATTTCCCGGCAGCAGATAACGCATATGGTCCATTCCGTCAGGTAAACAAAATGTAACAGAAAGAACGAGGAAATGCCACGTCATGCGAAAGAATACCATGCCACAGAACAGAGGACCGAAATAACTGCGCAGTTTACCAAGACATGGTTTAATTTATAGCTAGCTAATATGAAAGGAAACTACGTCTTTTGGGGTATGGTTGAGAGCAAGTGGGAGGAATAGTACATGCGAGGCCGCTCGCCATGTCTAGGCAATATATACTCTTTAAAATATTGCACTTGTATTGGTGCTCAAGATTGTTCCCATAATAGGCACTTGTTGGGGCACCCTTTTAACACCCAAAATTCTGCACTGTTCACGGATCTGCATTTACCAAAAGGGTGCTGTTGAACATAGCACGCCTCATTTTCCTTGGTGCGTAGAAAAGGTGCGAAAGCAAAGCGATCGCTGGAAAATGATGGAGTATTGCATTGCCAGGCTTATTTAAGCTATATCCTGTACTGAAAGAACGCGGACACCCCAGGGGAAACACTTTGAATAAAACACGGTAAGCTGATACGATGGAAACGACTGAACAGCGCTAACAAACTGGACGGAAGGAAGAACACAGGCGCATGCGCTGTGTATGTGTTCTAATGTGGCGAAATTTTGGGCTGGTTGGTTGGCATTAATAAGAAAAGCGCACCAACGAAAAAATGGCCGTGGTATAGCTCTGTTTAAACCTGGAGTGGCGCGATAGCTACATCTGGCCGAGTGGAACTTGCTCAGTCGAATTGCAAAGTCAGTCTTTTGCTGCGTCGTTTCGCTGAGAGTTCCTTCTTCATCTTCGTCTCACTTGACACGGCGCATGCGCACAGCTGTTGCAGCTGTTGCGGGCCGCCGGCAGCAGCAGCTGCCCGCACCACGTGACCAACCCACGTGACCAACGGCGCCGCCACGGAGCTCAAGTGGTGACCCGCTGAAGGGTCGAATAGGTGGCGTAGTGCAGCTCTCGCTACAAAAACTGGAGGGGACACTTAAGCTTCACCACACGGGTATGATGCGATAGCGTTAATGAGTTAATGCTCATATATGCGAAATTGGTAATTCTCCACTTTACACTCCTAGACCCCTGGGAGTCCTCCCCATACCCCTCCCGGCGCAGTGGTGAGCGGTTAAGCGATGCGCCACTGCCCTTCGATGGCAAGTGTTGCCGCCGGTGGGGCATGTGAAACACAGGTTGCTCTTCCAGAGCAATCTCTCGCGACCAATCATTAATGTAACTGCCACCCGCCACGGTGGTCAGTTTGCTCACAATTCGATCGGCAGGTTGTGATGACTCCACAACGTCACGTGACCTAGGCGGCCCACCTAGAATGCCGGATGAGCCGGTTGGTCCGGCCGCTCCGACTGCGAGGCTCCAAACGGTCGCCAACGCCGACGCCGCTCAATTTTATTCCGACATGGGGTGGTAACGCTCAGGCGTTAAAAAGCAGAGACTAGAGACAGAACTGCCGCAGCCAGGCGCCGACTTACGAATGAATTTAATACATAAGCAGGTCACGATAAATACAAACACGAGAACAACTTATAAAGCGCTCTCAAAAACAAAAACCCCGAACTCGAGTGTATGGTGTACAAAACTCTTGAGTCTTTATATATTTAAGCACAGCAGTTTCACTAAACAAGTGGCAGGTCACTAAGTGTTAGCACTTTACGACCTCCAATTTTTTCGCGAGTAGAACCAAGAGTAACTTTTGTCGTCCCCTAGTTTTCCATCATGCCCATTCGCTAAAACAAAAATTGAATTCGTTCTGTATTCCTCCACATAGCAGACGGATGGTTCCGGATCTCGAAAAAGAAAAAAAATACATTTTTGCAGGTGTCTAACCACGATAAGGATCATGTTGTCTGAAGCTGCAGAATGTCGAAAATTTCTGCTTTGCAAGCAGTGACATTTGTAAATGTCAGCGAGCTGAGATAACAAATACAAGTAACATACCGAGACCATGTCGACGTCGCCTTTCCACTAAGTGAAAACAAGCTGACTGACGCTAATGAGCTGCATAATAAAAAAAAATTCGGCAGAGGCATTTAAGACTGCTTATGTGTGAGAATCCGAAAGCAGTGCTGTCCCTGGGTGCATTGACACCCACCCACACGCAGACCACCGACAAACGCGCACGCGCGTATGACAACACCGAAGGTTGTCATACGCGAAGGTTGTACGACGAAAGGTTGCATATGAATATATGAATTCATACTTGGATACGAAAATTGGTTTTCGAAGAAAGCAAAGTGCGTAGTAACTGTCTCACATCTCGGTGGACACCTCAACCGCGCCTTAAGGGAAGGAAAGGGGTAAAGAGTCTGGGAGGGCATACAATTGAAGCTTGAAGCTGCATATGTCGTCGATTCGAATCCCTGTCGCGAGATACTCTACAAGTTGACTAGCGCATGTAAGCTACATTCAACGAGAAACCGTATGACACCACCCGGCACGCTATATCACAAACAGTTCCGTCGCGATTTTGATATGAATGTTGTTGGTAAAACTGGTGCCACAATGGGTCGGTCGTATATATCGACAAACGACATGTATGATTGTCTGAAGTGCGGTGCTCGGCTTGCTGTGTGCGTCATATGGCCACCTGATGAAAGCCACCTTATTTTTCTAGCCATCGTTGGGTATTTTCTGTACCATTTGCGAGTACACATACACACACACACGCCGCCACCTTTTCTCATAATGGAACTAGCAGTGCTTTCGCGTTAAAAACATCAACGTCAGTAAAAAAATACGTCAATCGAGACTAAGGATTAAATTGACTTTTATAATATTGCTGAGAAAAATAAATAAATTCCGGGTGCCTCTTTCGCTTTGAAAAGGAAAATAACATTGAATATGAACATTTAGGGGAAAATATAAAATGTTTAGACTTTCTGGTCTATATTTTCCACCGCAATTTCATAATCGCGCTCGTTACAGTTTTTTTTTTTCCGAGAGCCTGAAAGGTATAGAAGACGGTTAGTACAGCAGAAACAACGTAACATTCACGATGATCTTACAGCTTGCCTGCAGCGCAAACTTTAGAACTGGTCACCTGCTCTCATACATATTTGCTTCTTCTCATTGCAGACGTCGAACGGGCGGTGAAACAAGCACTGTCTTTTTTTTTTACGAACAGACGACCGTGTTGTAGATTTCGTCGCCCAAAAAAGGCTACCCGCAACGGCCTGAGAGTGGCCAGCGTGTTAATATGTCTGACTCACTCGTCAATTGTGAAACATATGTGGGGAGCCAAGTTATTGCGGAATTATGGCCCTAGGCCTCACGTCGTGCGGGACGCGCAGTCACGTCCCTCAAGACACTAGTTCTATGTTTTTGTCTTGAATAAATAAATAAATAAATAAATAAATAAATAAATAAATAAATAAACAAATAAATAAATAAATAAATAAATAAATAAAAAATGAACGTGGCAGTGTGTAGCGCGATGCGTTCGAAAATTAAAACGCTTTCTAGAAATGGATAGTTATTTTGGTAGAGAAGAAAGGTGGTTCCTAATTTCAGAACTTGCGACAATTCTCTTTCTTTTAAGCTATTTATTCATCACAAACACAGGACCGTCTGTGCGGGCTGCTTTTTAGGATAAAGAATTTTACTTCGTTATAATTTATAAACACCACTTGGCTATTTGACGCTCCGTTATAACGAGGTGTGTCTGTACTTTCATTTTACGACATAAACGTATTGCCACTTGGAATCCCGGCTTGAAGTCATTTCTTTTTGTTTGTTTTTTGTTTTAGTATAAACCGAAAATTCTGCATTTGGTTCAGATTAATATTGACGTACTGACAAGGAGCTAATCACTGGCGACAGTTTTCGTTTTTTTTATTTGATCCTGTATGTGAAAAGGTTTCGGACAGAATAACCAATAAACTGCATCTGTTAAACTATCCAAACTATAACATTGATGACTGCACCTGACTTGGAAGCATAGAGTCTTTCTTTCTTTTAATTCCGCGTTTGGCGCATGATGGCCTTAGCCGCCTATGTGCCATAAAACCCAACACACAACAGCTTTTAATTCCAAATCTATACGCAACGTACTTTACTGAGGTCAGCGACAGACGGTATGCCGGCTCGTAGCAACAGCGTAGAAAACGGCCGTGCAGAATATTGCTGCTTCGCATCTCAGACTTGCATGTTGACGACAAATGGATATGTTAGACTTTCTTCATCAAAGGTCTGCACTTTGTCAAGCAACGACCGGTCATTCTGATGTTTCTCTCCTGCTGTCTGACACCGACGTGATTTATTCTTTTTCGTTAATAGTCGTGCGGGCATGAGCGTGCAGCGTCTTTATTTAAATTACAATGGCCCTGCTTATCAGGCAGGATAACAGCAACTGACCCCATCCTTCACAAATATCTCGGTGGCCATATAAAAGATGGCCTTTAACTGAATGTACTATCGTGATGGAAATTAAGCGCGAACAACGCGTCCGCTACGCACTCTGCTGTTCGAATTTCTTTTGATCGCGCTTTTACCCTTGTGGTAAGCAAAAGACGTTAGAGTCGTCTTAGAATGCATCACGGACGACTCCAGCGTTTTTTTGCTACCACCGAAGTGAAAGCTTGATGAAAAGAAATGCGAACAGCGGATCGCCTATAGGCTAATAATAATAATAATAATAATAATAATAATAATAATAATAATAATAATAATAATAATAATAATAATAATAATAATAATAATAATAATAATAATAATAATAATAATAATAATAATAATAATAATAATAATAATAATAATCAATCTTTATTTTTTCGGTGCCCAGGAACAACCCAAAGGTCTTGGTGCTGGTACACCATTCACACGCACAAAATGTAAATTTATTTCACCACAAAGGAGGACACTTAGGTGAGGTAATGCAGCAGTCAAGGCGATAGAAAAAGAAAAGACACATAAACTAGGCGTGATAGCAACCATGAAGCAAAAAAGCGAAAACAAGAAAACAGCGAGAACAGCGGTAAATGAAAACAGCTAGAACAGGCAACTGACATATAAATAACTAATGAAACAATAAACGAAGAGAATGAACACAAGAACGACCAATAACAGCCAAGTACAGCATATAGCAAAACTATGAACGAATATGAAACCTCTGATATACAAGCTAGAAATACAATCATACACAATAAGAAATGTAATTAGTGAACGCGTTACAGACAATCAGGCGTGAGTACACAGTATTAAAGAAATAATATTAATGAAAACAAGTAGACGTGATGAACAATTAAGGAGGAAAAAAAAAACAATATAATACCAGTGCCAATGCACAAGTGTAGTAAAGACAAAATGCATGAAAGGAGAAGTTATGTATGAGAAAAAGAGTGCTCAAACTGGAACGTCACGGACATCCAATATAAAAGAAGGGAGAGAATTTTCGAATATATCAAGGTGAGGACAAAGAGAATTAAACAACTTTTGCATTCTGTCCAGAGGGGAGAGGGAGTGCAGGAGCGCAGAAACTTGGAATGGTCTGAATTCCCTTATGCTCTTTCGCGGTACACGCAAAAGGATACGCGCTAGGAGCTGAGGGCATAGAATGTGACCATGAAGAAGTTTATTCAAGAAAATTATATCTGCCCTCACTCGACGGCAGCTAAGAGAAGGAAGCTGCAGTGAGTTACTCCGTCTGGGACGAGAGCTGGAAGTTTTGCAAGAAAACCGATGTTGAAATATGCGTAAAAACTTTAGCTGAACTCTGTCGATTTTTTCGCAGTTCGACTGGCAAGTGCCGTTCCAAACAACAGACGCATATTCCAAAAGCGGCAAGCATATGGAGATGTAGAGCTTTAAGAAAGGAAGTGGGGCTCGAAACTCTCTCGAAAGCCTGCAGATGAAGCCGAGTGTACGCATAGTCCGTAGAGCAATGCGTTTTGTATGAGAGAAGCTGAGGCTACGGTTGAAAAGTACGCCGAGGTCATTAATTTCTTCAACCCTGGGCAGCGGCCTACCATTCACAGAATAAGAGTAGAGAAGACTGTGCGTTTTACGCGTAAACGAGACAACCTTGGTTTTAGATGAATTGAGAGTGAGCACATTGTTCAAGCACCAATCAGAAAAGGCGGATATGTCCGATTGCAATGACAAGCAATCGTGAAGAGTATGTACTGCCTTGAACATTTTTATATCGTCGGCATAAAGGAGAAACGAGGAGTTTTTGACCACGGAGGAAACGTCATTGATAAAAACAGAGAACAGAAGCGGGCCTAATACCGAGCCCTGAGGAACTCCGCTGGTTGGAGTGTAAACAAATGAGGTCTGTCCATTTACACTGACAAAGCAGGACCGATCAAGAAGATAGTTGCGTAAGAGGGCTACAGTTAATAATAATAATAATAATAATAATAATAATAATAATAATAATAATAATAATAATAATAATAATAATAATAATAATAATAATAATAATAATTGTTTTTTTGGGGGGAAAGGAAGTTTCGCAGTAACTGTGTCATTTATCCCGGTGGACAACCGAACCGTGCCCTAAGCGAAGGGATAAAGGAGGGAGTGAAGGAAGAAAGGAAGAAAGAGGTGCCGTAGTGGAGGGCTCCGGAATAATTTCGACCACCTGGGGATCTTTAACGTGCACTGACATTCGCGTTTCTTTCCATGGCCCCTGTGCATGTCGGTTACTTACGCGACAAGAGCCACCTTTCTATACCCGCAGTGAGAGTTTTTTTTTTCTTTTCTGGTATCTGGAAATGTATCTTTTAATTTTACAAGCGCATACTTTGGTCTAGACTCTATAACATGTCTTCTAAGAGACGCCCTGCCAACACCTCTCTAATGGAGATGCTTGACCCTTCACAAGGGCAACTGTGGCCTCAATGTAAAACACATGACTCAACTTTGGAAGGTGGTGAGTTCGACTCCCGATACGGCTGGTTACCCGTCGGTTTCCTCAAATGGCTGAAAGCTTCCACAGTGAAGTGCTAGGGTCTCCTATGGCGCATTGCTTGGGAAATGAGCGTGCAATTCCAAATATCCATCACTATGTGTGCTACGGACAGGCGCGTATAAAGAGTGACAATTGTAGTTTACCGTATAGGCGAATATAAGTTGTTAAACGATAGAACGAGTCATTTATCTAGTTGAGCAACGGTTTGGTCAAAAACTCTCTTTTCTAAACAATTAAGCGCCGAGAAAGCCGAGAACCAGGCCGGGAAAAAGCCTGTTCTGATTGGTTTAGTTTAATGGGGGTATAACGTCCCTAAGCGACTCAGGCTATGAGAGACGCCGTAGTGAAGGGCTCCGGAAATTTCGACCACCAGGGGTTCTTTAACGTGCACTGACATCGCACAGTACACGGGCCTCTAGAATTTCGCCTCCATCGAAATTCGACCGCCGCGGCCGGGATCGAACTTGCGTCTTTCGGGCCAGCAGCCCAGCCCCGTAACCACTCAGTCACCGGGCGGGTTCAGTAAAAATTCCCGCAAATGACGCAAATGCTCTAACTACTAAAACGCTGTAGCCGTGTCCTAGTGATTACAGTGAGCGGCAACTCGCACTGAAACTTTCTTTTTTTATCCCCCGTGTGCCGCAAGAGATTCTAAAGACTCAACTTTGGAAGGTGGTGAGTTCGACTCCCGATACGGCTGGTTACCCGTCGGTTTCCTCAAATGGCTGAAAGCTTCCACAGTGAAGTGCTAGGGTCTCCTATGGCGCATTGCTTGGGAAATGAGCGTGCAATTCCAAATATTCATCACTATGTGTGCTACGAACAGGCGCGTATAAAGAGTGACAATAGGACTTTACCGTATAGGCGAATCTAAGTTGTTAAACGATAGAACGAGTCATTTATCTAGTTGAGCAACGGTTTGGTCAAAAACTCTCTTTTCTAAACAATTAAACGCCGAGAAAGCCGAGAACCAGGCCGGGAAAAAGCCTGTTCTGATTGGTTTAGTTTAATGGGGGTTTAACGTCCCAAAGCGACTCAGGCTATGAGAGACGCCGTAGTGAAGGGCTCCGGAAATTTCGACCACCTGGGGTTCTTTAACGTGCACTGACATCGCACAGTACACGGGCCTCTAGAATTTCGCCTCCATCGAAATTCGACCGCCGCGGCCGGGATCGAACTTGCGTCTTTCGGGCCAGCAGCCCAGCCCCGTAACCACTCAGTCACCGGGCGGGTTCAGTAAAAATTCCCGCAAATGACGCAAATGCTCTAACTACTAAAACGCTGTAGCCGTGTCCTAGTGATTACAGTGAGCGGCAACTCGCACTGAAACTTTCTTTTTTTTTTCCCCGTGTGCCGCAAGAGATTCTAAAGACTCAACTTTGGAAGGTGGTGAGTTCGACTCCCGATACGGCTGGTTACCCGTCGGTTTCCTCAAATGGCTGAAAGCTTCCACAGTGAAGTGCTAGGGTCTCCTATGGCGCATTGCTTGGGAAATGAGCGTGCAATTCCAAATATCCATCACTATGTGTGCTACGAACAGGCGCGTATAAAGAGTGACAATTGTAGTTTACCGTATAGGCGAATCTAAGTTGTTAAACGATAGAACGAGTCATTTATCTAGTTGAGCAACGGTTTGGTCAAAAACTCTCTTTTCTAAACAATTAAGCGCCGAGAAAGCCGAGAACCAGGCCGGGAAAAAGCCTGTTCTGATTGGTTTAGTTTAATGGGGGTTCAACGTCCCAAAGCGACTCGGGCTATGAGGAACGCCGTAGTGAAGGGCTCCGGAAATTTCGACCACCTGGGGTTCTTTAACGTGCACTGACATCGCACAGTACACGGGCCTCTAGAATTTCGCCTCCATCGAAATTCGACCGCCGCGGCCGGGATCGAACTTGCGTCTTTCGGGCCAGCAGCCCAGCCCCGTAACCACTCAGTCACCGGGCGGGTTCAGTAAAAATTCCCGCAAATGACGCAAATGCTCTAACTACTAAAACGCTGTAGCCGTGTCCTAGTGATTACAGTGAGCGGCAACTCGCACTGAAACTTTCTTTTTTTTTTCCCGTGTGCCGCAAGAGATTCTAAAGTGGTAATGAATGAATGAAAAATTTATTGAGAAGCCTACTCTGGCGTTGTATTGGGTGGAGCTCCTAGTCCAGGGCCTCTACGGGGACTGCCTCAATAAACGTTTTCAATTAATTTTACCGCTGTAGAACCGCTTTCGGCACGGGAGCTCTCGCCCTGCCTACCAAGCGTCGCGGGTTTTCCAGGATTGATCTGGACAAAGTCTTTTCGCACTGCTCCTGTGATGGGTTTTGATTACTGGAGACTACCGTGTTCCGTCGGGGGCCAACATGGTGTAATATAGTGTGGCCACCTCCCCGCAGTGAGGACAGGAGGCCGTACAGGCTGTTGGGTGAATTATGCGGAGAATGTGTAGGCGGTAACTAACCTTGATATCGCTGACCACTCTTCTCACCCAAAATGATTTCATTCGTGCCCGCTTGTTGAGCTGTACAACATTAATAGTCTTGAAAGGTCATTATTTACTTCAGGTGAAGAGTCAGTCGCACTCCAGCTGCTATCGCGCCAAATTTGGGACTGCCACATGTTTCAGTAGCTAATATTATGCTTTCTGTTATATCTTATGTACAGAAATGATGATGATGATTATGATGATGATGATGATGATGATGATGATGATGTCCTTAGGCTTAATGGCACATACCCACGGCGGAGGATTGGCCAGGGTGCAGAAATCTTCAGCACCTGGAGCCATCTTCTACCTTCGTGACTGAATATATATCACCGACTCCATTGCTTCCAAAAATACTGCCAGGAAACAGTTTCGTGTCATTGTTCCTGACCGCCACAATTAAATAAGTGAGTAAATAAATCCGCGAGTGTTTAAATACACAAATCTACATGTTAAAAATTTCCCAGCAAATATTTGCAACACAATACATTTGTTACCAAAAAAAAAAGTAGTACGGTTTCAACGTTGTAAAACCGAGCAGACGTACAAAATCACGTTTCTAGCCTGAATGGCTCATCGTTTTATTTCTCTGGGTCGTCGTCACGTCTGGCGACGATATTATACTCAGGTTAAGCTCCGATCGAGGTTAAGCTGATCTGATCTGTTCGCGCCGCACATGGAAGTTGATGAAGACGACGATGTGCAATGCACAGCGCGAGACAGTGCTGCGGTTTAGCACAAGGCGTGATCGTCTGCGGCGATAGCATAGGGCTCTCATTCAGTGGCCAGCGAAGCTGATCTGTTCGTGCCGCCGCAATTTTGAAACCCGGACGTGGCAATATTTACTTTATTTCCGCAACCTCAAGGTCACGCAAGCCACAATATTTTCGGTCGAGTTCGACCCCGTGAAGTATCGCTTTCGAACTAAAACCGCCATGTTTTTGAGCACCCGAATCGCAATGTGGCTAAAATAAAACGCGCATAAGCGTTGGCCCGCTTTTCTATTTCCACGCAGTCCAAAAAACACAGCTGTTCTGACTGCATGCACGCGGGGAGTTCCGACGCATTGCTTCCCATTTCAGCTGCGCAAGCTCGCCGGCGGAGGTCACTGCATCCTTGACAGGAGCTTTCCAAATGTACTCGAAAAAAAAAACACAAACGAAAAACAGCGCAGCAGAAACATGCAGGTGTGGAGGCTCGCGCTTAACCGGCTATGATCTGGCAGACCACGGATGCACCTATACATACAGTGCATCGACTTTCCTGAGAATAGACTCGCAGGCAAGACAGCTGAAGCGCAAATCGCCGGTGTTGACCTCAGAGTCGCTGCCCTCGTGACCTCGGTGGGAAACGGTGAGAAAGCTGGCCGCCAGAGGGCACAGTTTCCGTTGCACGCAAGCCCGGCCATTCGCCTGTCAAGGGCGCTGCGGGAAAGCCATGTTCGATAACAGCAGGCGCATGTTTAAATTGTGACCAGTAAAACGTGTGGTTTCATTGCCCAATTTACGAATATTGGAGGACTTAAACTAATGTTTAATGAACGACATCAGATGGCCGAGGACTTCGACGAGATGAAAGTTTGTCAAAGTATACAGGATGAACTGAAAATGTGTGATGGCCTGAAGAAACATTTACGCCAAATTCCTCAATTGGCGCTGGAAAAATGCTAAGGCGCCCGTGTGCTGTGCGATGTCGGTGCACGTTAAAGATCCCCAGGTGGTCGAAATTATACCGGAGACCTCCACTACGGCACCTCTCTCTTCCTTTCTTCTTTCACTCCCTCCTTTATTGCTTCCCTTACGGCACGGTTCAGGTGTCCAACGATATACGGGACAGATGCTGCGCCATTTCCTTTCCCCCAAACCAATTATTATTATTATTATTATTATTATTATTATTATTATTATTATTATTATTATTATTATTATTATTATTATTATTATTATTATTATTATTCGAAACAGCTCACATTGCAGTCATATGCACAGCCTACAGAATCCGGGATGTCCCAGCTAAAGATAACAAAGTTCTTAAAAAGACGGAGCCTCCTACCTGAGTGGAAATAAATGAGGTCTGTTAAGAGTCACGTGGTCTAGTCTGCAGAACTACTTTTTTCTTTTTGTTCTCCAAAGCGAATTTATTAGCAACGCTTAATTAACTAACTTCATTAATTATTTGAGCCAGTAATTAGTGCGTCATTTCTGCAGCTGTAGATCGTTTTAAAAACAGCTGGATGAAATGTTTACACTAAGGTACCAGGTGTGCTTCACGTGCCTGGTTGGGCGGCCTGGTGGCGTTGCAACAGCGCATTTCACCAGCCAGGATTTGTAAATAGCTCCGCTGTGCGAATTAATTCGAATTATTCTCAATTCTAACAGCGCAAGATACGACAGAAGAGAGATGTGAGTTGCTGTACTGTCTTTGGTCAGGTCGTCCCTGTTTCCTCATTCGACGTCTTTTGCGCTGTTAGAATCGGGATTGGCACGTCACTGCGGCAAATCTAGAAACGAATTTGGACTTCATCACGTCGCTTCACACATCGCCGAAGCTATACTCTGCCTCAAAATTTTCTAGCAGGGAAGCGGAAGCTACAACTAGGCGCAAGCAAATCGGGGAAGAATCCTTAAAGCCGATCGCGTATTACATGAAATTGACCAAAACTTTTTCTACCGTAAGACGGGTGTTTGCAGGCGAGGCTTTCGGCAAAACTCAGAGATAATGGGACATTCGTCATTCCAAAGACAAGCACCGACTGACACGTCAATTCGACGCGACAAGCTGGAACGAACAGATATTAAACCACATGTTATATGTACAATATTTTATACAAATCTCTGCTCTGGCCGAAGTCAACGGGACGCTAATGATGAAGCCAGTGGTGCGGAAGAGTCGGACATCCCATCAGTTGCGAAAGAGAAACTAAAGAAAGCCTTAAGTGCAGTGCAAAGTGGGAATGCGGAGAGTGGGGGGATCAGGTAAATGACAGATTTGTTGAAGGACGGCAGGAACATTGCGATAGAGAAACTGGCCACCCTGTATATCCTGTGTTTCAAGACCTTAATTACGGTATGTGGACAATGTTGGCACTGCCGTGAGCCGATCGACCTGCAGCGTCAGCTGCGTCGTTTCCTACAATGCCACAGTGTCCCGGTATCCACTGGAAGACGATGTCATGAACCTTTTCCTGCGCCTGGTGTTGAAGATGCCTTAATTCAGCTACGCGACTGAGAGTAATGGAATCTTGCAAGAACGCTATTATCATCTTAATCCAAGAGAAGGGGACGTCAAAGACTTGAAACATTAGAGACCGATGTTTACAAGGTATTTACTAAAGTAATCGCCAACCGAGTTAGATAAACCTTAGACTGCAGTAAACAAAAGAATCATGCTGGATTTCGGAAAGGCTACTCGACAGTAGACTATGTTGACAACATAAATCAGGTGATCGAGAGGTGCGCAGAATTTGTAACTAACCTCCACGTATAGCCTTCGTAGATTACAAGATAACATATGACTCTATTGAAACCTCAGCAGTGAGGAAAAAATTACGTAACCAAAGTGTAGAAGAAGTATGTTTAAAGGTACAGTATAATATCTAGAACGCTTGCACAGCGACCATAAAGCCTTTCATAGACAAAATGGCAAAATACCAATAAAGAAGGGTGTCAGGCAAGGAGACACGATCTATCCAGTAATAGTCAGTTTTTTTAAAGGAGGCATTCAGAGAACTGTGCTGTTAACAGTTGTGGATAAAGAACTGGCGGTGGTTTAGCTCTGGTTAAACCTGGAGTGAAGCGATAGCTACAGCTGGCCGAGTGGAACTTGGTCACGTGACCAACCACGTGACGAACCACGTGATCAGCCACGGCGCCGCTCCGCCGGCAGCCGCTCCGCACCACGTGAGCAGTACCACGTGGCAGCGTGGCGGCGCAGCCACAGGGTGGCGGCGCCTCCACGCTTAGGGCTCGAAATGCTACCCTAACGTAGGTATAAAAAATAATATGAGGAAATCTAAAGTAAAAATTAATATGAGGAAATCTAAAGTAATAATAGATAGTCTTGGAAGCGTACAACAGTTTACGATAGGCAGCGAAGAATTGGGAGTTGTCAAAGGAAACATCTACTTAGGGCATGCAGTGACCGCTGATCCGGACCACTAGAGTGAAATAACTAGAAAAATGGAATAATAATAATATAGTAATACAATAATTTGTTATTGTATTAGTCTTCAACTAGTTTATACCAATGCGGGCCTGCCGAAGCCACGGAAGGCTTGAGTGGCAGCGCCCAGCAGCAGCTAACACACCTCGTATACAATGTCGCAAAGACAGACACAGCAGAACTGAGGAAACAAAGGATGGAGTCGATATGGCGGGCACTCTCAAGCAATGAATGGCAGTTTGCCAATAATCCCTAATGAGGAAAGTAACAGCTGCATCTTACCAGCACTTCACTATGGAGCAGAAACGTGGAGGATAACAAAAAGGGTTCGACTGAAATAGAGGACAGTGAAGCGACTACGGAAAAAAAAAAAGATAGGTGTAGCCTTAAGAGGCATAAAGAGAGCAGAGTGGGCCAGGGAACAAACGTTAATGATATCCTTGTCGAAATGCTGAAGAGATGGGAATGAGCAGGGCATGTAATACGAAGGCAAAGTAGCCTATACTTCTGCAAGGTAACGGAATGGATTCCAATAGCGGGCAAGAGTAGCAGGAGGCATGAGAGGGTCAGGTGGACGGATACGATTAGGAAGTTTTCAGGGATAAAGTGGCCGCAGCTGGTACCGGACAGGGTGAATTGCAGGCGGACATGAGAGAGACCTTTGTCCTGAAGCGGACGTCGCTCGGCTGACAATGATGGTGGTGGTGCTGATGATGATGACGATTACCTTTCCCTTAAGGCGCGGTTCAGGTGTCCGCCGATATTTATTTACTTATTTGGAATACTGCCAGTCTCTATCTAGTTCAGACCTTAGCAGGTGGGCATTACATGTATCGTAGCAAAGGATAACATTTCATAACATTTCGTATGTGAGATACTGCGCCATTTCCTTTCCCCAAAAACCAATTTTTCAATTTCAAAGTCCGGGAAAGCATACAATTGATGGCGCATACGTCGTCGGCTCGAATCGTCGTAAGCTATCCTCCAAATTGACTAGCACACGTAAGCTATATGCAACACGGGAAATCGTACTGCACCATCCAGAACGCTCTACGACAAACGGCTGCGTCACAATTTTGGTACGAATGTCATCACATGGATCGCGCCACACTGAGGTCTTTCGTATCAAAATTGTGACGCAACCGTTACTCGTACAGCGTTCCGCGTGGCGTCATATGATTTCTCGGTGCATCAAGCTTGCGCTAGTCAAGTTGGAGGCTAGCTTGCGACCGGGATTCGATCCGACGACATATGCGCCATCAATTGTATGCTTTTCCAGACTTTCGTATCAAAATTGTGTTTCAAACGTTCGTAGTACAGCGTCATATACCTACACTCGCAAAAAAAAGCTTTTACTATTCTTCATTTCTTCTTTCACTCCCTCCTTCATCCCATCCCTTACGGCGCGGTTCAGGTGTCCAACGATATATGAGACAGATACTGCGCCATTTCCTTTCCCCAAAACCAATTATTATTATTATTATTATTATGTACAAACATTACACGTAAACAATGCACCCAGGGACACCAACGCGTTAGCGTTCCTACACGTAAGTAGTCTTAAATGTTCCTACCGAATTTTTTTAGCGACAAGCAGTGTATGCGAATGAATTAGAAATTATGGCATCTGCCTGCCTGTGTGCCTGCCTAGGCGGTCATCCACTTGTTGCCTGAAACGCACCTGGCACTGACCGTGCCAACGGCTGAGTCAATGCGCGTCTTGGCAGCTGTGCAGACATGCCCGGCGTGTGAGCAATAATAGATGAGCGCGAGCCGCCGTCCATGAGGCAGTGCAGTGCCCTCAGCCGCCGTCTGTGCGTAAAGGCAATGTCTGCAGCGCTTGCTGAGCAGCACTGCAGACGCTGATGTAACAACAATGGGCGGCTTGTTTCAATAAGGCAGTTCATAGGCCTCGGTAGTGGAAGTTAAGTTAGAATAAAAGAGGGCTAGTCAGTGTTTGTCGAACTGCTCCGGCATGGTAACTAGCGCGACAGGACACAAAGGACAAGAAAAAGATATTACACAGGACTAGTAGCGCTATGTCTTGTGTGAACACTTGTTTTCGTTCCTTTGGTTTCTTCGTGGTTGTTACCGTGCCGAGGCAAGGTCGCGCGTACTGGCGTGGAATACGCACTTACAAAAAATTCTTTAGACAGTATATAGACTATCTATAGACTTCTGTCTATAAAGTTTATAGACTCTCTATAGACAAATCCTACAGAACAGTGTATAGGCAGCACAAATCCTATAGACAGTCTATAGATAATCTATAGATTTATGGCCGTACACTTTTAGTAGCCTTTTGTCCATAGACACTCTACTGACCATGAATAGACAAAAAATATCTATAGGAAGGCAGTAGAGTATATAAGAAGTCCATAGACTGTCTATAGACCATTTTTGTTAGGGCGTGCGGTAACGCCTCTCTTGCTGCATTTTTTTTCTGCGACAATTTTGGTGACCCTCGGGCCGTATGGAGGTCGCAGAAGAGACTACCGATAGTCTCTAGGACAAAGAGTATGGTGGAGCTGCCATAAAAAAAAAACGTAAACCAATAAGCTCCTGCCTGTACCACTAAAGTATCACAGGCTTAACCCAATCGTAATATAAATGAAAAGGCCCGAAGGCAATGTTGTGCTTTTGCCACCCGCAGGTGGGAAAATAAAAAAATGGGGTAATGCTACTAAGCGACCCACAGCCGGGGGAGCGGGCCCGGGGAGACTCCCCTGATCCCCCCGGGACGTAGCGGAGGGGGTGGGGCATAGGTTGTGGGAATGGGACTGAGGGAAGGGTTATGGGTAATGTGATGGGAATGGGGACAGCGAGATATTGACCCTCATTTTATCATCGCTTGACTCCTGTCTGGCCAGGACAGGGAGGGCGTCGATGTTGTCCAATGGTGCGGCTCCACTCACGGGATGCCCGACCACCCAACGACGCAATAGCTCCGACTCGGAGACAGGGAATCCTAACCCGGGGCAGCTGCCTCGGGCTCCTCCACAACTTTCAGGGGTCCGGTTCGGACTTGCGTAACGCTGTCCAGCTACTAACCGTCAAGTGTTTTTCGCGGCTTTTCAGACTCCGGAAGTATGTGTGGTGGATCCAGCCAATGGAATTAGACTCCCAGGGACCCACCTGTGCTTCCAACCAACCAACCTTGCACTTTTTTCCTCCCCTGGCTTGCTCCCCACCTACTGAGGAGGGAGTGTTCAGGGCCGGGCTGACCGGGCCACAAACCAAGAACCTGGCCGAGGGTGAGATAACCCGGGCCTACTCCACCGCTACTCCACAACATCGACGGTTTTTGCATCGGTCCTACTAAGGTCCCCCTTACCTCGGCGTCCCGCGCTCTAGCCTCACGGCCCCGCGGTCAGCCATCCCTGGCTGCTTCCCCGAGGACATCGCTCCCAAGGAGCCCTTCTGCTGGAAACCCCCGCGCGGACCTGGCCTCTCCGTGGCCAGAAACCGACGCGCCAGCCGGTAGCCACGCACGCCCCCGCGTGCAGAGGCCTTTTGATTTTCGAGCACTTTTTGAGCCCAATTCCGTGAGTCCAACCTGATTATGAAACCAGGCCTGCCTCCGCACAGGCATCGGACCTCACTTGCGCGACTGGCCCACTCAGTCGCTTGGGAGTCGCTGCCACTCCCATGGGGTTTTGCATCCCCAGGGGACGGGCCCCGGCCAGCCCATCCCCACCGCTGGCGTTGCACCGGAACAAAGCCTAGTAGCCGAAACTACACCGGCCCGTATCTGGTGGCAGGGGGGGGGGGGGGGGGGGGCACGGGCAGGCGGCACAGTCGGATTTCCCCCCCAGTCTCTAGGACAGAAGAATAGATAACAATATGTCGAGAAACGTAACCGTGGACGGAAGGGCAGATGTGGTAAGAAAATTCGCTGCGATAATGTGTTCGCCTTCTGCTCTGGACAGGGTTAATTATATGTCAGTTAAACAGACATTCGTCCTCCAGTGGAGGTAAACAGGGTTGGTAATGATGGTAATGATGATGCGGTAGGGAGAATGACGATGATTAGGAGGTCGTTCTACTTCGCTGCCACCAGCTCCAGCTTGCAGGAGTCACCTTTGGTAGAACTTCCGCAGTTAGTGTTCGCTTTCAAGGATCGCTTTATTATTGCTGTGCACAGGCGCACTATTGAAAATGGAATTATATTAGCCGGATACAACTCAAGAACAAAGCGATAGATGCCTCTCAAAGGAGGCCCTCCAGGCAATGGCATCGACCGATACTCATGACGTCGTGGATAACCCTCTTGGACCTATACCAGTGTGACATCGCAAGGTGTGGTAGATGAAAGATGATTAACCATGATTAACCGATCACCGGTCAGGGCCATGCCGTGGCCGCCGCAGCCGGAGAGAATGGGCGGCACTTGTCGCATGCGCGGAAAGCGCAGCCGACCACGTTTGCTGCCTTAGGCCCGCTTCACATGCTGCGACTGAACCGAAAATATCCGGTGTAGTCGGTGAGACCGCAGTGCGATTTTCGGTCACTGCTTTCACATGCGACACCGACACAACGAATTCGGTTCCTTGATGTTTGCATAGGCAACCCATTACTAAACGCGACAGAAGCATCACACAGAATGTGTTGATGATTTTATAGCCAGCGTATTTTTAGATGCAAGGTATTATTCTGTATGTTTTGATTAGAATAAACAGTTTTGCTTCCACCGCGGTAACAGCTCCCACGTGACCGCACGTCGCACGCCGTCTCGGTGCTCCCCAATGGTCAGTCGCAGAGCGAACACACCGACGCTGCGACTAAATACCAACCGGACGGAACTCGATTGCAAGCCGTCTGCGACTAGACCGACGGCCCTCCCCAATCGCAGACTGACAGAATTCGCAGTGTCGCAGGCGAAAATCGCATTCATGTGAAACGGGCCTTAGGCGCCGATTTTCGTCTGCTTTCAGGGCAGCGCTTCGCGAAACGCGGCGGCCACGCGCTCGCCTGTTCTCTTTCACATTAAGCGACACTGCGTTATACTTGGTCATGCACACAGGGGCTCGGAGTGTTATCCAGGTGATCTTGGACCTCGATCATGCACTAACTCTAATTATAAGGTGCGGTTGCAAAAGAGACTTCGTGAAAATCTGACGAGAAAACTAAAGGATGCATTTCTGCATTAAAAATATTTTTGTCGCCTTCCCGGAAAACAATACTGTTGATGCGTAGCTGAAGAATATCCCCCAGATGAACGCGAAGTGGTGCGGTTATTATGGACGCGTCATTGGATTCACTGGCTCCAAGAGAAGGCTAGAGGTCCACCTTTCGGACACTCCCTGCAAAGTTCAGGGATTAGAACATCCCTTGAAAGGCTATTCCAGCTAACTCGAATGGTGTACTTTGTTGTTTGGTTTTCAGTTCTATGTCCAGTGCCGTCGCGGTGGCTCCGCGGTTACGGCGCTAGGCTGCTGACCCGAAAGGCGCGGTTTCAACCCCGGTCGCAATTAGATGGAGGCGAAATTCTGGAGGCCCGTGTGCTGTGCGATGTCAGAGGACGTTAGAGAACCCCAGGCGGTCGAAATTTCCGGAGCCCTTCAATACGACGTCCCTCATAGCCTGAGTCGCTTCGGGACGTTACACCCCCATGAACCATAATCCAGTTCTATGTCCTAAATAATTCAAAGTAACAATCATTGTCACGTACTGGTGACGGCAGCCCGGCGGTCAGGAAGTCAGCAAAAAGGGCCTCCAAAAGAAACTTTTTATTGGCCTGACTCGCGCCCACAATAAACTGAATGATTAGGCGGTGGCGGTACCAATAAACGTGCTCGGCGGTCGTCCAACAGAATGCCCGCCGCTCTCGGTCGTGCTCAGTTTAAACCTGACGATGAACTTTCGAGATACGGCCTGCAGAGTAACCACAACAGTCTGGAACAACGTAGAATTGCTTCTGCTGCATTCCAGCGGCATTAAGCATGAAAAAATAAACATTTCAAAATGTTTGCGGCAATATCAGCAATAGCTGTGTCGACTGAGATAGAAAATGCCATTATGAAAATGACACGGAGAGGACTCTTGTTTTTTTTTTTTTTGCTCATGAGTGCTCGTTGTATCTAGAGACGTGTGGGCAGGAAAGAAACAAAATAAAGGAAAATCACGAATTTTCGGACAGCCTACGGCATCTGCAAAACAGCCCTGACAGGAAGTAAAACACGCGTACTGGTCCTCTGCGTGCGCTTAGCACAGCTGCCACAGCTGTTTTCGCTGACGTTTGGGTGCTTGTTAGCATTTGAACATTTCCTTTGTGCTCCCTGAACGCTTGCGGAAAGGAATCGGTGTTACGAGGCATACACTGCACACGTCAAACATGCTCGCAGCGCGCTGTGCGGTTTTCCGCTTCGATGAGCACCCACGCTGCATGCTGGGAAAGGGCCAGAGGCTCGAAGAGGGAAGGGCGACGCGTCTAGAGTGCCCAGCTCTATTTTCAGTCTTTGTGCCGGCAACCCCACTTCAGATAAATAGCTGAAAAAAAAGAGCAGGGAGGCCTTCTATATAATAATAATAATAATAATAATAATAATAATAATAATAATAATAATAATAATAATAATAATAATAATAATAATAATAATAATAATAATAATAATAATAATAATAATAATAATAATGGATGATCCTGTAATCTCTACCTGTGGTCTTTTTCATAGGCGGTCGACCTGCCACGGTGGCTCAGGGGCTCTGCCGTCAGGCTGGCGAGTACAGGGTGGTTGGTTCGACCCCGGTAGCGGTTGCTGCGTTTCAATTAAGGAATAAATGCAAAAGCGCCTGCGTATTGAGACTTCGGTGCGTGTTAAGCTCCAGACGGTCGATATTGATCAGGAATCCCCAGCCACAACTGCGCCTCATAGCTTGCAGTTTCGATTAGGCACTTAAAGGTCACTCATCCATCAATTAATAAATCGTGGTCTATTTCCTTGAGTGTGAAAAACAAGGCACAATACAGCTCGCAGCCAGCTTGTATTATTTCGCGTTTTCTGAGATAGCGATTTGATGCTGTTGATGCTGATTATGATGGTGTTGATGATGATGAATAAACGTTTTTTTTAGACCCAGTATATGGGAACCGGTGAGGAAACGGTCGATTCCTCTTCAGGCGCCGTCCTCACTTCTCAGTGCATTCAGCCTTTGCGAGTCCCGCAGGTCTGCGCTGGAAACAGCAGCTTACCAAGAGGAGAAAATATGTGTATTTCAGGATTTATTTCACTGCGTCATATGGGTCAATGACGTCGCTACTCATTACGACTCTGATAGAGCAAAGGTACAACTACACCGCTCATCCCTCTCGAGTAGTCAACCAGGAGTCTGCACCTGCTGAAGGGGATTCTTCACGTGGCATAGATCGCAGAGCGGTTCAGCTTTCTTGGACGCCATAGAGTCATTGGATAAGTTTATCCGGTGACTCTAGGCCATCACTAGCTACAGCGCGCTCTGTTGGCCGCCCGTAGCAAGCACCGAGTAACTCAGCTTGAATATTTTCATTTGTAATTGAGGGAAAACTACACAGTGTGATGAGATCTTGCACAAAGATAATCATACTGACGGCCTACTCTTCCAACGCGCTGCAGAGTGTATACGGCTTATAAAATGCATCCTGCACTGGCACCGACTTGTTCTGACGGCCATAGGAAATGAACGCGGTGTGCCAAAAATTCAACATTCTCGCTGTAATTTTTTGCTCAGTGCCGTGCAACACGCGGCGTAAGCCGCGCAAATTAGAACCGTTTGTCCAGATTTTTCTAGCTTGGACTACGACTTCGATATTGCGTTAGAGGCGCCCATCTCCACCACTGTACAAAGATTTCTCCGTTCGTAAGGAAACTTGCAGTTCACAAAGGCCTGTGTAGCAAAATGCAGTTGGCGCTCTATAACGTGCCTCTGTGATATGAACAATGGAGTTCTGTGCAGCATGCGCAATGCCATATCGTGGTGACGACAGGCACTTTCGTTGATTATAGACTATCAGGCTGGGGATAAACTTATTCCAATTAATGGGGGAACTTGTGCCCACAAACCTAAAAAAATAAATCGGTGACGGCGATAGCAACAAGTGCGACTGACAAGCACCGGGAAGAGATTGCCCGCAGCTCTCAGCCACGCTCAATTTAAAGGTGACGACGAACTTTCGAGACGAGGTGCCTTAAATAATCTGGAACACTGTGGAAATTGTTGCCCGTGGTTACAATAGTTTCAGAGAAACCTGGGCGCGTCTCACGGTGGGCATTCAAAGTGATAAAGCCGCGTTCAAGCCGAGATGAACAAAGAACATGATAAAGCCAACGTGACGTAGCTTCTCGGCAGTATCAACTAACTCCACTCGTATTGTAGTTTGTACCATCCCGCATTTTGAGCCAAAATTTCAGTCGGAACCCTTCGGTCTTACACGCACATGTGTCGAGCGCTTCATCAAGTTCGCATTAGAATGCTGAGGCCTTTCCTCGCATATTGTCTCTTCCTGACACTTATGCTTGTAAACATGGTGTCGCTGTACGACCGCTGAAATAATTCACAATTAGTAGAAAAAAAACAAAAAAACTCATGAGTATTTTTCTCGATAGGCATGTCGCTGTACGACCGCTGAGATATTTCACAACTAGTAGCAAAAAATAAACTAATGAGTATTTTTCTCGGGAGGCAGCTGTCTGCGAGGACGCCTTCTTGCGAAGTATTTCGGTTGTGTGGCAACTCAAACAGGGCTAGAAACTTATCTGAGGTCTCTCTATCTGCGCTCCTTCTTCCCTCGCTGCACTGCGAGCGGCGAGCACTCAAGTTTTGCTTTTTCTTCAGCACGCACTTAGGCGCTCGAGAAGAGGAAGCTTGCCCAGCTTAACGTATTCCGAGGAACCCTTAAACCAGGCTGGCTGAATCGAATCTTGAAAGATTTATATCTCCTCCGCGGCTCGAAAGCGGGCTTTTAATTATGCAAGCCCGTACAGAGATGCGCGTGCACTTCATCGTTCAAGGAAATGGACGGAGTACTCGGTGTTGTAAGAACTTTGTTTTACTCGGAGGTAATGCCTGCACTTAATGGCAAAAAAAAAAAAAATCCTGCCGTTGAATGGGGCTGTGAACATGTCGAAAGGGATGTACTGTAGATGTTCTGCCCGAAGAAGTTATCTTTTTGTTGAAAAAAAACTTTCATTATATTGCTGCCCTCGGTCCAAACGACGGAGCCGACAGAAGAAGCCGGGGCGTGGTTAACGATAAACACAGCTTTAAGTGCACTGTGATCTGTGTTTTCTTTTTTTCTCTTGTACGGCTTTGATGCTTGCATGGCGGGGATGTGCCGGGACGTAATTTTTCACCACCACTTACACGCTATCGACTTCTTGTTGACACAAAATAAAAATATAGGCGGTTGGTGTCTGACACAGACATTAACATCTGCTTCTCTGACCGCGACCTCACTGTTCCGTGCCTCACAAATGCATTCGCCTACTGCTGCAGTACCTCTTACGTCAACAAACCTTTGCGACCGTTTATGCAGAATCTATGCGGATCGATGCGTGTGCCGTTGTATCTCTCGTCCTCTCTCTCACTTCTCTCGGCTTCCAGTCTTTTCGTTGTTTAAAGCCGTCGCCCATAGTGCGAAGCCGAGAGCGCGAAGCCCTCACTTTCAGTGCGAAAGCACTACATAGCAGTGTCAAAACCAGCCAACAATCCTGTGTGAAGCCTCGGAGTAACTCGGGTAAGCTCGGGTTAGTTCGGAGGAGCGTCGCGTCAGCTGCAGCCAATGGGAGGAAGCTCGGGTAAGTTCGGAGGGGCGTCGCGCCAGCTGTAGCCAATGGGAGGAAGCTCGGGTAAGTTCGGAGGAGCGTCGCGTCAGCTGCAGCCAATGGGAAGAAGCTCGAGTAAGTTCGGAGGAGCGTCGCGCCAGCTGTAGCCAATGGGAGGAAGATCGGGTAAGTTCGGAGGAGCGTCGCGTCAGCTGCAGCCAATGGGAAGAAGCTCGGGTAAGTTCGGAGGAGCGTCGCGCCAGCTTGTAGCCAATGGGAGGAGGGCATCGCGCCAGCTGTATCCAATGGGAGGAAGATAGGGTAAGTTCAGAGGAGCGTCGCGCCAGCTTGTAGCCAATGGGAGGAGGGCATCGCGCCAGCTGTAGCCAATGGGAGGAAGCTCGGGTAAGTTCGGAGGAGCGTCGCGCCAGCTTGTAGCCAATGGGAGGAGGGCATCGCGCCAGCTGTAGCCAATGGGAGGAAGATCGGGTAAGTTCGGAGGACCGTCGCGCCAGCTGCAGCCAGTGGGAGGAGGGCATCGCGCCAGCTTCCGCCGAGTGGAGAGAGGGTGTGACGATGAAGAGCGAGAAACGCGGTTGCGTGCACATGCAGATGCCAGAAAGAGGAGGTGAAGTATGAACACATGCTTCCGCACGTCTACTCAGTTTAACTGCGTTAAAACCCTACCACTTATTTACCGTTCATGCCTTCCCCTTTCTAACTGCCGCTGCACAAATATGGAGGGACGCAGCTTTCTGCAATTTTTTTCTCCTTGATCTATTTATGTGAATTTTTTTATATATAAAAGCAATTTTATGACTACTCTCACAAAATTTCAGTGTTATATCTTCAGAAAATTGTTTCCTGTAATGTATTTTTGCGCTGAATCTTGCGAAACCGCTACAGATTCAAGAAAATGCGGCCCAAGGCTGGTTCAACATTTACTGCGTTCTTGCTGCCGTGCTACAGTGAAAAAAACTTTACAATTTTTTTCGCTAAGTACACATTCTGGTTTTGAATTTTTGCGATGCAGTGTCGGTTGACATATCATGAGTGCGGAGAAAATTTGATAAAATAAATTTGAAATTCAAAATTTTCAAAACAAAATACAACTAATTGTCTTGGTCTGCACTATGGTCCTAGGAGTGCAAAAAAAAAAAAGAGGGGGTGGGGGCGCAGAATAGATAAAATAGTCACCAAGAAATCTGCCCCGCAAGCTGAGTATCGGGTAAAACCGTAAAGGAGAAAAACGCCCATTGTTGGAACGCTTCCCCGCAATGCACAGCCTCCGCGGTTCATGAAACAGTTTGAAAAGTACCTTCAGGTCGATTTCAGCAATGAAACTTCGGGACAGCGTAATGTACGAGGGATACGAACAAAAAAGTTATCAAAAGTCTATTTTTGCCATTTATGGGGATTTTAAAGCCGCGCACACCCTTAAGGAGAATGCAATAGAACAAAAAATATAAACAAAGACAGTAAACGAGACGAAGTTTCTTTTTTGTATCCTTTTATTTATCGCGATTTATTTATCATGCCAGTAAAAGGATTGAATCCCTTTGAACATACGCGAAAAAAAAGGTACCGAATTGGAAAACCGAAAGAGGATCGTATGGTCACATTTATTTTCTTATATACGACAGCAGGTAGTAGCACGAGTGTTTTGAGAAATAAACACACAAACTAAAATGCATCGGCAACGTGAAGTAAAGACATCATAATCGGTTATCGTCTGAGCTGGGCGGCAAAGGGCGGCATTGAAATGACGAACTGAGCGGTTGGGGTTCTTTAACGCTAGTCAATGGTTAAGTCCATAATCATCACGCTGTTGAAAACTTCCCCGGAAATTTCACGTAACTAATTTCGCAGTGTAGTAGATAACGAGAGGTTTTCTGTGTTGTGAAAGGAGTTGAAACGATGCCCGGATAATGCTCGTTAAAAACATATCAGGGAAGAAGCTTGAAATCCGTGAATGCTGTATGTCAGTGTGAAGGTTATGTCTTAACAGAGAACTTAAATGTCTAAGGGCTTCGAGTATACCCGACAAGGAGTTTCATCCATTCGCTGCTTAGAGTGAATAAATTACCGAAAACGTTTCAAGATTCCCCACAGATTTTAAATTCAAATCAAATGAAATCAAATTTATTTTCCAGCTACGGGATGGTCGCCTGGGCTAAAGACTGTACAAACAGCTTAACAAAGGCCCAGGTAACCAAAACATGGTATGACAGCAGCAAACAGAAACGAATGAACAATTCATGAACAATACAGAATTAGTAGATACCAATAAAAACTTATAAACGCCTATATCGGTATAACA
Source organism: Amblyomma americanum (assembly GCF_052857255.1). NCBI lineage: Eukaryota > Metazoa > Arthropoda > Arachnida > Ixodida > Ixodidae > Amblyomma > Amblyomma americanum. The sequence continues at coordinate 36,747,091 of NC_135503.1, read as the reverse complement.
CAACAGAAATAAGCTAACAGAGGGTTTGTCAATAATAAACGCAATAGATAAAGTTCAGCAATCTGAAAATAGTTCGTAAAGACTTGGATAATAACTGGCCGCCGCGGTGGCTGAGTGGTTATGGCGCTCGGCTGCTGGCCCGAAAGACGCGGGTTCGATCCCGGCCGCTGCGGTCGAATTTCGATGGAGGCGAAGTTCTAGAGGCCCGTGTACTGTGCGGTCAGTGCACGTTAAAGAACCTCAGGTGGTCGAAATTTCCGGAGCCCTTCACTACGGCGTCCCTCATAGCCTGAGTCGCTTTGGGACGTTAAAACCTCATAAACCAAACCAAACCACTTGGATAATAACTGAAGTAATTAGAGATGGAGGGATACAGAATAAATTTTCACAAAGTAAGTTCTCAATTGTTTTGGAGCAAATCCAGTAGTGTCCTTATATTTGTTAAGAAAAAATGATAAATTATGAGCCAAGGATTGTATTGTAGTTTGTAATTGGGTGGCTGGGCGCATAACTTTCCGTTGCCTCGCTGAACAAAATGTAGAGCGTGAATTTTATTCCGCAATGCGGCTTGCGACTTGCGGGAGGAATACAAGCCTGCAATGCGACCGGGTAAATGTCCATAAATATCGAGTATATCCAGGTCACCAATGCCAGGCTACAGAGGAGAGAGGGGAACAGGCTCAACTCAGACTCTCGGGGATCGCGTGGCCCGCGTGTGCGGGGCGGGCAGGCGTCGTGCACCTATCGCTTGTTTTTTTCGTCCGCCTTATCAGTGGGCCGATATTTGCAACGCAAGGGTCAATATTTGCCCTCTCACTGCTATCTCTGCCTAGGGGGGACCACAGTTTCCACCTGCGTTCCTTCTCACGACGACGGCGATAAACAGACACACGAGATTATAGGCTGACCTGCGGCCCCTCGAGAAAGAAACATCAGAGACAGCGGTGGCGTTGTGGCTTGCTAGGCAAACGACGGCCAGCCAGCGCATAATCAGTCAGTTTGGATTTAGTAAACGGGAAAAGAAAAACAAATTATGCGTGCCTTGTCTCGTGGAGTCTCTTCGCGCAGCTGTAGCAACGGCGCGACCAATTACCTCCATAATTTAGTGGCTTAATTAGCGTCTCTGCTATGGCCATGATTTTCATAACGACGCTGAAAGGTGAAGTGTACTGGAATTTTGGCACACGATAAGAATTGATGGATTTAAGGTTGTCAGAATCAATGCATAGCCTGCAACGGGTCATAGCTTCATTGTTGTTTTGTTCTGTACTGTATAAGTATGGTAATAAATTCACTTCACCACTCCTTTCTGTTGTGCCTATGGGCCTTGAAAGTATTTATGTATGTATGTATGTATGTATGTATGTATGTATGTATGTATGTATGTATGTATGTATGTATGTATGTATGTATGTATGTATGTATGTATGTATGTATGTATGTATGTATGTATGTATGTATGTATGTATGTATGTATGTATGTATGTATGTATGTATGTATGTATGTATGTATGCATGCATGTATGCATGTATGTATGTATGTATGTATGTATGTATGTGTGTGTGTGTGTATGTATGTATGTATGTATGTATGTATGTATGTATGTATGTTTGTATGTATGTGTGTGTGTGTGTGTGTGTGTGTGTGTGTGTGTGTGTGTGTGTGTGTGTGTGTGTGTGTGTGTGTGTGTGTGTGTGTGTGTGTGTGTGTGTGTGTGTGCGTGCGTGCGTGTGCGTGCGTGCGTGTGTGTTCGCGTGCGTGTGTGTGTGAATAAATTAATAAATAAACGTCTTCCTCACTCGTTTTGAATAGCTGTGAACAGCAACTCATTCGTTTACTCACGTTTATATTTGTGAATGCTTTTTAGGAAAGGTGCCCTTCCACCAAAGTTCACATACCAGTCACTTTTTTGTAACATTAACCTGTTCAATTCTCTTTGTTGTTTTGTTATCCCTGCGTGACAGGAGATCCAGCTATCTCTGTCGCATAAGTTCTATTCGGCAGGTTCTCTGCGACAAATATCACTGGCAGTTTTCATCGAGATTGCTTGTACGATGCCAGTGACAAATCGCAGCCGCCGTTTTATTCTCGTTTCCTTCCGCAAGTTTCCTGTGACCGATTGGTCGCTTCTGAATTGCCTTCTGCGGCAGTTAAACTTGTTGCCACTGGCTCCTCAAAGACAAGGGATCTCTTGAAAGGTGTACTCTCTAGCGAAGCATACTCCGGCGTCCACCCGCACACGACTATGCTAGCTATAACTATAATAACTATAATACTAAGCGAACTGATGCAGCGTAGGGGAGACGGGACACGCGCTGCATCGCTATGCGATGTCATATCAGCTATAGCCTAAAATCGCCACTTTAGTGAAAGTAATTTTTACACAAAGCAAATAAGACATGTGACAACCGCGCGCTCTACTGTAACTGGCCGAGCTGTCCACATATTCGAACCACATAGCCCCAATCGATGTCAGAATTGAATTCCTGCGCGAACTGGCACATGCATGATAGGAAGCCCTGGTTAAGCGCGTGAAAGCTATCCTGGCGTCAAAACTCCGTACTCGATGTTTGTTTAAAGTTGTTTTTCTCCATTTTCTGTCAGGAAACGTCACGTGACCCTTTGAACAAAGTAATTAGCGTTCATATGTTTTCTTGCGTGCAGAAGCATTTTGCTTCTGTGCATGTAAAAGGAAATGTTAATTCCCTGATTAACCCGCCGCAGTGGCTCAGTGGTTAAGGCGCTCGGCTACTGATCCGGAGCTCCCGGGTTCGAACCCGACCGCAGCGGCTGCGTTTTTATGGAGGCAAAACGCTAAGGCGCCCGTGTGCTGTGCGATGTCAGTGCACGTTAAAGATCCCCAAGTGGTCGAAATTATTCCGGAGCCCTCCACTACGGCACCTCTTTTTTCCTTTCTTCTTTCACTACGGCGCGGTTCAGGTGTCCAACGATATATGAGACAGATACTGCGCCATTTCCTTTTCCCCAAAACCAATTATTATTAATTCCCTGATTAAAAGAGATAAACAGTAATGCTATGTTAATCCGGGGTCGAATTACGGAATGATAAAATTACAAGCCTATCACAAACTGATCAGTTTGACCCCGCTCCTATTGGTCGATATGTCCGCCAGTCCGTGCCCACCAAGAGGAGCGGGGCTTTCTAGCCACTTTGTGACTGTTTTGAGATTGTTATAGTTGCGTAATTCGGGTCCTGCATCGCGACGCTCCAACAGCACCTGAGTATAAACGTGATAAGCTCAAGCTGCAGCGCGCACGTAAACCTGCGTATATACATGTAAACGCACAGGTGCATTCACACGTGCACGTATACGCACACGCACAAAGCCGCTCTCGCGCACACATAACATGAACATGTCATTTTTCGCAAGAATAGCCGCGACGAACGAAACTATAGAGGTGGCTGTACAAGATGTTTGCATGGCTCGGCCCGCTACGGGACTTTCCAGGGGCTCGAACGACACGACATTGTACAGCGGGAAAACCTTGATGGCGCAGACCACCACTCTTTGTCTCGTCGCAAATCGCAGCAGCGCCGGCTCATATGATTCGGGTGGCAGCGAGCGACGTCTCTTCAGCGGGGATGATTCATATTCATGAGACGAGCGTTTGCGAGCGGCGCACTTCGCGTTTCATTGCCGCGTAGCGGTGTTGAATCTGGTCACGTAAATATATACGGCGAGCGATTAGGTGAGGGAAGAAGTTGCCGGCGAAGGCACAGAGCCTCTTTCGTCGACGTACCGTCTATTCAGATTTCGCTGCGCTGCGCTTAAGTGTGCAGTGAGTGGCTGAGTCTACGGGATGTGAAGATGCAACTCATACACGCGCGATCCCCGCAGCAAACTGTGTGGACGATTGCAATCTGTACGTATATCGAGACGGTTAATCGCTGATTGCCTTGCGGCAACTCCGTTCGCCATCGTTGAGGTGTCTTAGAGGAACTTCGCAATCAGCACTGTCGTAGGAACATTTATGAGCTTTAATGCATTCAGGTCCCGGAGTCTCATTATGAAGACGACGTTGCGCGATCGGTCCCGACTTGCGCTCTGTCCCTTTGCTGTACGAGATCTGCCTCAGGTCAGCGTGAGATAACGAGGCGATAGCGTTGGTGAACTTGGACGCAGGAATACGCAGTTGACCGTCGATGACACTTCTGTGGGCGATGTCGCTGAATTGGTTGCTTATTAAAACTGTCGTATTCGAATAGCTGCACAAGACGCCAATGATATAATTAATTATTATAAATAATATAATAATAACTCACACTATCTCGGACACAAAACGGCCATTCGACGTCCTGCTTCGTAAGCGCTCAGCTATAGTTGTGTGACCTGTCACTGCCACTTCAAAGTGACAACATGCCTGTAACTTCGGAGGTGATGTCGTGGCATCTTCGTGGCATCTTCGTGGTACCTTTGCGGCACCTTTGTAGCACCTTCGGCTCTTTCAAAGGTGCCGTGAAGGAAATAAATTCTTTTTCACGTCACCTTCGAGCTTAGTTGACAAGTTGTCATTAAAAATTAACAAAATGAAGTTTCCTCTTACATCTATAGTTTTATACCACACTTTAATCGATGAGTGCAAATCTACTGAGTAATATAAGGGCGACTTGTAGTCAATGTACATCACAGCTTTCTTGGTCTGACGTCATGACGCAGGCATGGTGTATGACAGACAACATTTGAAAACATAGCTATATTACGATAAAAAAAAGCGGTGTCTTTCTAATTGTGTACCAACCATATTCGTCCCATTTGCCCCATCTAAATCTATTCTATAAACAGTGAGCAAATTCAATAGCACCGGGAACCTCTTGTTTTCCGCGTGTCTGGCAAAAAAAATTTTTTGAGCGCACAGCTGCTCTGTCACGTAAACATGTTTTCACATCATGCTTTCCGCTCGCGTTCCACTGGCAAAAAAAAAAAGAAAGGGAAAGAAAAGATGCTGCAACAGCTGCTTGTGATGTACGGTTTCTGTGCCTACGCACTAATTCTGACTCGTGTTTGAGTTTGGTGCACCGCTCCCTTAGTATGACCTGCACACCTGCTATAGAAAGTAGGCTGTTTTTGAAGGTCTTAAAAGTACAAAAAGAAACAAAAAAGGAACGAAGATCCGAAAATCACTCCTATACGGTTCGCTTGATGGTCGTTAACGTTCAGCGGACTTTTATGCCTCGAAGTACAACCATGACCTATTAAGTCTAAAGGGAAGATAATTGAGGGGCTCGTTACGATGTATACATATGCAAGATCAACAGTCACTGAAACCAACGAAAGCACGGGGCATTCTTTTTTAGTGGTAATGTTGATGAAAGTGAGAAATAAGCAGCATACTCAATTTTTTTTAGACAGAAGACAATTTTACAGTAAGTAGAAGAAAATTCAGCCATATGCTACCGGTGTGCGAATTCACGACCTCGCGTCATGTATGATTTTCTTGCTACCGCTACTTCTGTTTAATTATCTTCCATGTAACTGTGATTAGGCTACCAATTTCTCACTTTGGCCAATACCACCATTTAAAGAAAAAAAAACATGCCCCTATTATTGCTTTGCTTTCAATGATTATCCTTCTTTCATATGCACAGTCATGGACAAAAGTTTACGGGACGCGGATTTGCGGAAATCAATTTATGACTGCGATAGCTTTAAGGGTCCTGCTCAGCAGAGAATCCGGCGTGGTTGGCGTAGTCACCGGTGTATTCGGAAAAGCCGGGTTGGCCGAGAAGGTCGTGACGTCACATGGGGAGCTGTGGAATTAAAAGTGGTTAAAGCGTTAGAAAACTGATGACTAGAAGGTCACCACATGATTCTGTTGGTGACTAGAAGGTCACAACAAGATTCAGACGTCAATAGGACAACATAGTCCCACTGAGCACAAAGTAAATGAATTGCGTTGAAAGAAAAATTGAGATGATCAGTCGGGAATCGAACCCCTGACCCTTGGGATGCGAGTCAGACCCGCTACTCCAAGTCCACGGAGGGCTTAAAGCGGAGCTTTATATGTGTGTCGTGTGGTCTTTCACATAATATGGAAACTGTCCGTGTCTGTGTTGGCGAGAGGAGCCGCTGACGGGACCCATTAACGCTATCCGTCGCACCATTAAAGGTTGTTGTTGTTGCTGTTTACCTCAGTAAACATCCCTTAAAGGTCCTCCCTGCATTTGCTTCTCCTCTTCCTCCTCCTCATCCTCCTTAAAGGCGCATTTTTTTTTTTCCAGCGGATGGAGCAGGCATGTCCCTTCATGCTTGTATGTTTTTCATTGACCTCATTTGCCTGAGCGCATAGAAGTCAGTTTTTTTTTTTCGGAAAACCCGCATTCCGCGAACTTTTATACACGATTATACACTATGCACTCTGAACAGAAAGGAGTAAAAAGGGAGTGACTGTCTTCTCGCTCACTACCTTTAAAAAATAGAGTGCGCGAGAGGACAGTTTTACTCCCTTTTTGCTCCTTTCTGTTTAGAGTGCACAGTGTATAATCGTGGATAAAAGTTCGCGCTTTTAACTCCTATATAGGCGTATTCCTGCCCAGGACTCAAATGAGGGTCTGCAGTATTGTGGAAATAAAATTAAAAAAAATCGTGTTTAGAGTGTGGGTTATGAGGCATGCCGTATAATCAAAGACTCCGGATCAATTTCTACCACCTGGAGCTTCTTTGCATTCCACCTCCGCCGAAGTGTAGCCAAAGAGTGGCTTCATGCTCAGCAGCCGCGCGCCATTTTGGCGGGTGCTAGAGTCGGTTGCGAGAGTGAACATATAACTAATTTTGTTTCAAGCGCGTGTGTCCGGTGTGCACTTTGCTGATAGCTGCGTTAATAGAACGGGGCACTAAACCAGAAGGATGACAATAGGGGCGCTGAGAAAGGTTAAATGCCGCAATATTTTCCGAGTGTTTTCCTTCTCGTTGCGCGGCTTGCGCTGACACAATATGCAGGATAAGATGCGAAGTAAGACACCTCGAGAATCGGTAAACCTGAGTACGATTCAACGCAGGAATTTTTCAGCTCTTTTTTTTTTACTGAGAAAGCTGCACTACTGTACCCCCCCCCCCTCCCCCTTGCACTTCGAGCTTGAGCGACAGGCTGCCTCGCAGGGCTTTAGAAATGTACTCTGTCATAAAGAAACACTTACCAAAGAAGTGAACAGGTAATGAGTACCGAAACAAACAAACCAGTTAAGTCAGCAGCTAAATGACTAAGAAGTAAGTGTACCAGAGTACAACGAAGGGACTGTCATAGATTTAGGTCATAGAGCAGGATAACGAGGACAGTAAGAACTAAGTAACAAAGCCAAACAAGCAAGAAAACTAGCAAACCAAGTAGGAACTAAAAACCAACGCTTCTGGCGTCCGTTACTCTTATTATTAATGCTGTAGCATTCGGCTTCGCTTCATGCAATTTCGCGTCCGTAAGTATTAAAAGTCGCTGATTGGTTGGGACGTGGATGACATCGCAATATCAGGTGGCATTGTAACGTCATCACAACCTGCCCACCATGGCAGGTGGCAATTAATTCAATTCAAAATCGATTCTCACATGCCTACGGTGGCACTTCATATGCGATTTTGCGTCCTGGGTCAGTCACAAAAGTGGGTGATTGGCCGCAAGGGGAATGACGTCGCAAGGTCACGTGACCACGGTGCTAGTCTCGCCCTTTCTTGAGCAACCAGGAGAGCGCGAGACAAGCAGGTCGGAAACCGATGGATGGAAGGGGTCAATGGCATCTGGGAGACCAACACGGACGAAGACACAGATAAGGCGAATAAAGAGAAACTGGATGAAAATATAGGCAGCGAATGACTGTGTGTGGGCCAATAAAGATACGATGACAGTGACCACACTGTGTAAGTGCTGAAACAACTGACACAGACACAGCAACCTGTAGCATCAACGCTGCTTAATGCTGTCGCACTGCGCTCTTGCGGTGACTTAAGCGTCCCTATAATTTTTTTTGTTAATTTTCTTCTTTTTCTTCTTTTTGTTCAGTGCAAGGTTGCCAACCGGCATCTTCTTCAGCGACGCTGTCTGTCGATTCCCTACCGGGATCCGGGTTTATGCATGCACGAGGGCAACATAGGCCGAGTGCATCAAATAAAGGAAACAGCGGAGGACGCCATCCATAGAAATCACATCCGGGACTTTCGGGCAGTACGGTTGTTGCAGGACATAGTATAGAGCATTGTTCAGTGGCACACTGATCAGAAATTTGGCGGAAATAACCCTAAAAATAAAGGTTACGCAAAAGTAGGTGTTAGTTTCGTCATAGGAATCAACGGTTAGGTTTCACGAATTTTTAAGTGCTAAAAACTGCACTTTATGCTGCTAGACCCACTTCAGTGGAGTCCTCGTGGTTGATATAGGCCACCACGGATCCTTTAATTTGCGCCGATATTTCACTGCTCCGGTGTTTTCACAGCTCACCTCCACCGAAACGAGATCGCCGTGATAGGATTCGAACCTGTTACCTCGTTTCAATCCCCCAACTCCACATAGCTACTGTGTCATACAGGTAGGTGCAAATTAACAGCGTCTACGAAACATCGCCGTCGCTCGCCGTCAACAAAGCAGTGCTTTTGTCGTGTGTCGTCACCCGTGCAAACGTAGAGTTGGGGACTGGAACTGAACCTACCGCTACACATGGCAATCTTTGTCGTCGTCATCATCATCATCAACACCAGCCTGACTACGCCAACTGCAGAACAAAGGCATCTCCAACATCTCTCCGTTTAATCTTGTCCTGCACAAGCTGCAACCACCCTATCCCCGCAAACTTCTTAATCTCATCAAGCTACACACTGCCGCCCCTTGCTACTTTTGCCTTCTCGTGGAATTCAGTCTAAATTACCCTTAACAAATCGGTTATCTTGCCTTCGCATTTCATGCACTGCCAAAGCCCACTTCTTCTTCTTGATTTCCGCTAGGATGTCATTAACCCGCGTTTGTTCCCTGATCCACTCTGCCCTCTTACTGTCTCTTAAAGTTGCACCTATCATTTTCCTTTCCATAGCTCGCTGCGTTGCCCTCAATTTAAGTTGAATTCTTTTCGTTAGCCTCCGCGTTTCTACCCCATAGGTGAGTACCGTTAAAATACAACTGTTATGCACTTCTCTCTTGAGTGATATTGGTAAACTGCCTTTCATGATCTGAGAAAACCTGCCAAATGCACTTCACCACATTCTTATTCTTCTAGTTATTTCACTCTCGCGATCCGGATCTGCGGTCGCTACCTGCCCTAAGTAGACGTATTCCATTGCCACTTCCAACGCCTCGCTACCAATTGTGAACTGCTGTTCCCTTCTGAGACTGTTGAACATTACTTTGGTTTTCGGCATAATAGTTTTTAGACCCACCCTTCTGCTCCACCTGTCTAAGTAATTGCTCATGCTTTGCAGTTCATCCCCTGAGTGACTTGGCAAGGGAATGCCGTCAGCGAATCGCAGATTGCTATTCTCCATTACCTCTTATCCCCAACTGTTCTCAATCCGGGCCTCTGAATACCTCCTGTAAACAGGCGGTGAATAGCATTGTCGATGTCGCGTCACCCTGCCTGACACCCTTCCTTATTGGAATTTTACTGCTGGCTTTACGGAAGACTATGGTGGCTGTGCAGCCGTAGAGATATCTTCAAGTACGTTTACATATGCCTCTTCTGCACTCTGATCCAGCAATGCCTGCATGACTGCTGATCTTTCGACTGAGTCAAATTCTTTCTGGTAATCTATGAAGGGTACATACAGGGTTTGGTTATTTATATTCTGCGCATTTCTCTATAACCTTATTGGCAGTGTGAATATGATCTATTGTCGAGTAGCCTTTACGAAAGCCTCCGTGATCATTTGGTTGACAATCTTTGTGGCCTGTTCTAAATGTGACTTATTTAGCAGTGCCACTCTATGAGACAAAGGCCGGAAATAACAGCGAAAAAGACGCAGCAAGGGTCCAGGTTTTCCCCGCCCGTGATAATCACTCTTGATGCTAATGTGAACCACTTCGGGGGCACATGTGAGCCCAACAACCTTGGTGCGGTGCCTTAGCTTCCTCCTCCCCCCCCCCCCCTTCCCGCTTTTATTTTTCAAATTTTGTGTGTTCTTGAATTACATTTCAGCAGCTGGAAGTAAGACTTCGAAACACATCAGGAGTGAAAAAAAACCGGGAATTCACATCATGTTTTAGTTCTTTTTTTTTCACTAGAACAATAGGGCTTCGTTGCGTCCATCAAATATGGTGATGACAGTATTTTTCTTCGGAGTGATATAGTGGGGGGCTTGTATTAACCGTAACTACTACGCGTACAGCGAATGAGTACTACGACACGATCGTAAACACCCAGCTCGCGCACACTCACACTGGTGGAGCACATTGTTGTTACTGCAGCTTTTAATTAAAGGAAGGTCCCCGACGTTTTTTCTTTCACTTAGCTGCGTCCATCGGCTCGGCGGTACGTCACCGACGTCAAGTGGCAATTCTTACGCCGTGGCGCTGTGCCGCCTGCCGCTTAAATGAGGGGTCAAAGAAAAGATTCGAGATTGCTTGCGCGGTCGATTGTTGTCTCTGCGCTAATGAGATTAACGGCACGCTCTTAATCATGGATCGTAAGCGCAGTGTGCCAGGTAATCCAATTCAAGCAAGAGAACTCGAGCGGACACGAGAGACGCTGGAGGTAACACCTTGGAGCGGAGGAGAGCTCAATCTTTCAGTCGCGAAGATACTGTCACCTTTCTTAATATATAAGTGAAGTTAGAAACGCTACAGCGCGCTGGACGTCATTCTGTTAGCTTTACTAATAAAACAAACGGCCCTGAACAGTGTTAAAGGAAAATAATAAACACTGGCAGCATTCGCATCTCAGCAGCCTTCTTGAACTAGGTGTGGTGTTTGTTCCTGTCCAATCGCCTCGCCTTTTCCAAGCCTCAACTTGGGCTAATTGTAAATTTTTTTATACGATAACAGTCGAGCGCTAAATGGTTGAAGGCCTTAAGCGCTTATTGACCTTTGCTTACGGGACTGCTCGGTTACGTTTGGGCTTACTAGGGCGTTTTTGATCGCTCGGCCGCAGACTACGAGATCAGCGGCATGGTGAGGTTCAAGGCGTGGCTGCAGCATTCAAGACACTACCCCCTCCTAGCCTACACCACGCACGCCCCTCCTCCCTACTTCTTTCAGGTTTTCTGGGTGAACCTTAAAATAAAAGGTCACTGAGCATAAAAAAACAACGAAAAAAAACCTGAAGGGGACAGTTATGATCTGCCTTAAGGGTATGACGCTATAGCGTTAATGGCGTAATGCCCATATATGCGGAACTGGTCATTCTCGACTTTACATTAATAGATCTCGAAGAGTTCCCATATCTCTTTTGGCGCAGTGGTGCAGCGGTTAAGCGATGCGCCACTGCCCTGCGATGGCAGGTGCTGCCACTGGTGGGGGCTTATGTGACCCAGATTGCTCTTCCCAAGCAATCTGTCGCGACCAATCATAAATGTAACTGCCACGTGCCACGCTGGTCAGTATGCTCAAAATTCGATGGGAAGGTTGTGATGACGCTACAAGGTCACGTGACATAGGTGGCCCACTTAGATTGCCGGAGCGGTTTGTTGCTCCGGCCGCTCCGGCTGCGAGACTTCGAGGCAAGCTCTCATATCAGGCTATGGCATCCCAGTAACAATAGCAGAATGCCTCATCTATTCCGAGCTCCAGCTACATAAGCGCCGAATAAGACGCAAACAGGCAGCTGGGAGGCTCACACATTCATTTCATATCGGTGAGTTTAGTCATATTTAATTAATTTTCGCATTGACAAATGTAAGGTACTGAGGTACGAGCTGTTAGCTATACAGATTGAAATGTCATCAGCTATAGCACGTCAGCGACAGCAAAATAGAACATACTCATATACAGATGTCCTGAGTTAAAGGTCATGGCGGGTATTTGTTAATCTAAATTAATTATGCCTCCTTGACCTACAGCTAGGCTTATATACTATCCTTCTTTGGCGCATGACGTCAAGTATTAAAAAAAATGCAAACTAGTGTTTCACTACGTGCGATGTGTTTGTGTGTGTGTGTGTGGGGGGGGGGGGGGGGCACAAAACGGGCTGCTGTCACTGCCTCAAGCGGATAAGGAGTTTAAATAATCTCAAGAGGTGGCAGAAAGAGGTACTCGTAGAAGAACAGACGCGCGCCGAAGCCACGTGCGTTGAAGTCGACGACGACCGCTGCGGCAAAAGCCGGATCTACTCATTGAACAACATTGAGCTTGAGCGCATATCTTCATTTTGATTTTAAGGGTTACTAATGTTACGTGGTTTAAACTGCAAGCGTCGTACTGTCTTAATAATCGCTAACTACGCGTTCGCGGATAACTTCGAACTTTTCAAAGGGACCGATTCACCGAAACTTCTTTGCAAATGTCTCGTATTGCCCGAGTTGGAGTACACAGCATCAATCAGGAATTCTAGCGCAGTCACTTATAGCAAGAAATTCTAGCAAAAAAAAATGAAATTAGTTGAAAATAACGCTGGCATCCGGAATATTTCCAGTTACAACCAAAGTACCACTAAAATCAAGCTTCTCTTTTTCCTGTTTGTCGCTGCGAATAAATATTATTTATTCTCTCTGTTTCATTGAATTTAACACCATCAGCTTTTGCGACCCCACTTCAGATCAGTGTCTTGGTATCGTTCGCCTCTACTCGATCGCCACAGCATACTGAGTGGCAGTTAATCTCACCCCAGACGCTCTTCGTTACTCCTTCATGCAGCGAAGTGAGTGGAAGACCTTTCCAGCTTATAACCTTCAGTGACCGATCCTGTCCTTTTTGGCTAATCTCTGTTAGCGTTCTTGCCTTCTGAGCGCATGTATTTGATCGTTAGAGCGTAGCACTTGTTCCTATTTAATTCTAGCTTTATTACTAATGCTTCGATTTTTGTCGTCCTACTAATTTTTTTACTTATATTATGCAGTTGAACCTCGTTACAACGAAGTTAAAGGAGCCCGGTGATTACTTCGCTATAGCCGTAGCTTCGTAATAGCCCTTGTTAACCTAGCGTCCAAGGGGAATCGTCATTCATTCGTTATATTCAGTATTTCGTTATAAACCGTCTCGTGAGACTAGACTGCATTGGTTTTTGCGCAATTTGCTGCTTCCTTTCTTTTTTTCTCGTTTTGTTATGAATCCACTCATCCTGGCAATGATTCGGCGCCGGATGAATTGCAAAATAAATAAATAAATACATGAATTATTAGAAGTCCATCACTGAAAACGTACCTGGCAGTGTTAGAAGAATAGAATACCAAAATAACCGAACAATACCAGCGTCCAGTTACCGCAGGGCTGCCTGCTAAATTCTACATGGTGTAGCTTTTGCGTGCTGGTTAGCTTACGCAGCGTGTTGCTCATTGGTGGCGGACACCTTGAATGCGCGCGCTTTTTCATTTTGCCCTCGCCATACACCCTCCGTTTTCTCAGACCGAACTTCGGCGCCTCAGTTGCACCAGTGGCTACACAGCTGGCCTCTATCCAGACTGCAATGGGTACCACGCGTAAGTAATTGAGCGCTGTTAAACTCTGTTCTTACAAGTCGCGCATGGCGTTGCCGGCGGGTGGTCGTTTCCGAGCGAGGCCTCGCCGGCGGTGTCGTCTTGGCGTCGCGGCGCCAAGATCGTTCGGGGCGTGCCGGCGCGTCTCCGGGGCGGCGGCGAATGTTTACACGACTTTCGGCGGGAAACTCATGCGTGAAACATGAAGACGCTCCCCGCGCGTTCAATATTAATCTCGGCTCACACGCGGCCCCCGCAGCCGCAGCCGCGTGCTACCGCCATGCAAGGAAGCCGTCGGTCTGCGCACACAGGTCAGCCGGCACCCTTTATACCTTGGAACATCACGGGGGCAGGCGCAGGCATGAAGGCAGGCTCATTCATAAAGCCTGGACTCCATGTACGCGAAAACTCACGCGAACGCGAAGGCGACGGCGGCAAGCGACGAGCAACGCCGACGTGCGAAGCAAAATGCATGTGTCGCTTGCCGTGTCGCTCGGATCTGCACCCACATAAAGTTTCGCTCGTCGCCCGGAAGTCCCCCACGCGACTGGCCAATCAGAGCCCCCCAAAGCCGTTTCCGGTTTGTCCACGGTTTCTCACGGGTACATCTCACGAAACCAGCCCGTCGTCTTGGTCATCGCCACCGTCGAGAAAATATTTAGTTTTGTAGCTGAGAGGCAGATCCGCACGATTTAAATAATTAAAACAATTTACTCGTTGGGTGCGGAGGGCTAACAGCATTTGGAGCGGGCTACGCGAGCGGGCGTACTGCAGGGAGAGATGCGTGTCGAGCCGCGGGTACCGGCGCTCGATTCACCGTGCCGCTGCGCTCCAACTGTGCAGAAACACTCGCGGCGCGAGTGTTTCTGCACAGTTATAGTTTGCTCACTTACAATCAGATTGCGGTGACAGTTTATGGGAGTGTTTTTACTAAGCCGGAGTGCACACCTCCCCCGTGAACCCGTGATGTGACTTCGTCTCCGCAAGCACGCGTTTGGCTATCTCCACTGCCGCTACACCGCTGCCGTAGAGGAAATATTCCTTTGGCCCTGACTATGAGGCACACTCACAAAATTTTAAGAGAGAGTACAGGTTACGGGCGTGTTTCTAAGCTTGAGTGCGCAAAGCACGGAGTCCGCTGCGCACGTCGCGGGTTCGCGTCGCCTGCCGCCTTCGCTTGCATGGAGGTTGCCCACAAGCGACGGAGCGAACGTTGCCGTGCCCCTTGTCGCGTCGCTCGCTCTTTCGCGCACATTGAGTCCAGGCTTAAGTGCACATAGAGGGTGAATAGATGTGAGTATGAGTAAGCCGATTCGGGAGAGTGAGCCCCTGTGAGTGTCTGTCAGTGTATGTGAATATTAGTATGCGCGAGCCCCACTGAGTGTGAGTGCATGAGAGCGTTAGTGAGTCCATGGAACTGTGAGTGAATAGGAATGTATGCTCGATCCCCTGTGAGTGTGAGTATGTGCATATGCGACCTCCTGTGAGTATGAGTGTGTGCATATGCGACCACCTGTGAGTGTGAGCGAGTTACTGTGACTGACGTGGTGCGTGAGTTTGTGCTAACCCTGTGAGTGTGTGTGAATGTGTGTGGATGAGAGTGTATCTTTGAGCCTATCTATACATGAGTGTGAGTGTATGGGTGGGTTTAGGTGGGGTTGGGGTGGGGGGGGGGGGGGGGGGATATCTGCGAGACAGCATGAGTGAGCAACCTCTCAGATGACTGTTTCTCGAAAGAGTAGCGTCAAGGCGCAATTCAAATAGCCAAACGCCAGTTACGACCCATTCCTTTACGGGTCCATTGTAGCTTCATGGCGCTGACATATGCAGCGATGGCTCAGCGGATATAGCGTTCAGCTGTTGAACAGCAGCTGGTAACTGGTTCGCGCCCTGAACTCAGCGACCCTCATCATGCTTTGTCTTCTTCCCTCGGTGGAAAGTGAAAGATCTGGATGTTTCTTATTCACTTTTTTTCTTCGTCTCCTTTCGTGTTCGCGTTGCACGAATGCACAGTGTGGGCCACGCTTAGCTAGAACACTTGAGCACGTGGTTCTAAGGCTAGGGCAACGCCAGCTGAGGTCAGATGTAGCAGCTGGCGCACTGTTACAGTATCTTCGCCTGTCGCACTACATACTCAATTAACAGCATGAAGAAGCCAGGGACCCAAGAACAGGCCGGGCCAAGAGAGCAATTACACCCCCCCCCCCCCCCCTCAGTCTCTAATTGCGTTTTCTCGGATCATATTTCGGACAAAAGCTTCAATTCTAGAACTTTTTAATCTATAGTACAGTGAGGCTGAACCAGTTGGCTTCGTAGGCAGTCGTAAAACGTTTCGTTTGAGTAACCTAAACCAAGCATGTCGCAACAGAGTCGTCGCATGTCTCACCCATGTTCATGAGCATTATTAGCAGAATTGAAGCAGACCATGCATTATATTTGTAAAACAATCGGTCATTGCTTGCGTGCGCATCTATAATGCTGCTCATTTCAATTCAAGTTTTATATGCATTAACAGACCTACCTTTGAACGGTACAAAATAACAAAAATGTGAACATTTATCATGTAAATTATGGAGACAAAACGCTAAGGCGCCCGTGTGCTGTGCGATGTCAGTGCACGCTAAAGATCTCCATGTGGTCGAAATTATACCAAAGCCCTCAACTACGGCACCTCTTTCTTCCTTTCTTCTTTCACTCCCTCCTTTATCCCTTCCCCTACGGCGCGGTTCAGGTGTCCAACGATATATGAGACAGATACTGCGCCATTTCCTTTCCCCAAAACCAATTATTATTATTATTAATATTATTATTATTATTATTATTATTATTATTATTATTATTATTATTATTATTATTATTATTATTATTATTATTATTATTATTATTATTATGTAAATTAGACAGGGAATAAATAAATAACAAAAAGCAAGCTTGAATTCTTGACTCCCCCCCTCCATTTAAAAAAAAGCTGCTGAGTCCCTGCAGAATGCCTATCTCGTTGCTTTGTAATGTGATTAAAGGTCTGAAACTCTACTTGAAGTGTCCCTGTTTTCTTCGTGCTATTTATTACGCATAACTAACAGCAACCGGCGCCCTTTTCAGCTTTGCTGAAGGCTGAAAGTAACGCTCAAGTTTATTTCGTGGAACGCACACGTCGGCTTCACCCCTTCGAAGTATAGGAAGGCCGTAGCGGCCTCGCGTGCATATCGGGTATACGAGCCGAGCGGTGAGCATCGACTGTACCGCGCCACTCGTAAATCGGGCGATGTAGAATGCATTACATGCGACGTGCACCCACACCGAGGTCGTGCCAGAGCAGCGCGCATGAGCACGTACGCCTTCTCAAGGTAAAGCCGTCGTCAGAGACAGTTTTCCGCAGCTGCGAGCTGGGTTGCCCTTGCGTATTTCCAATCAGCCCTCTGAACACTTGAGCATGTTGCGTAGTTCTGCGAACATGCTATCAGGGTGGACGCCTGAGGGGAGACACTAAATGGAGAAAGCGAAATCGTTCTTCGGTCTCTGCGCAGCGGGAAAGGCAGAAAGTGCTTCATTAGAGTCGCGTATGAAGCTCGATAATGCCAGTGGAATGCTGTAGGCATTCTCACAGCTCGGAGTTGTCTAGCTGGAGCGGTATGCAAGCGAGAGCGATGGAGACGTTTCATAATGTAGACGGGAGATGTCTGCATTGTTATACGCCTGGAAGGCTTCTTCAAACATGAAAATGACAGTGATGAAAAAGAGGCGGATTTTGCTCTTATTTGAAGCTCCAGTCTGTATATATTATCCTTCCCTACTAGCGTGCTGAAGGTATACGCTGCTTCATTATTTCACAAAGAAAGCAGGATGTACAAAAGCAAGGCGAGCTTAAAAAAGGAAAAATAATGGGAGGGGGGGACTCTGCGCCGCATTTTGTTAGCGTTTTATTTCGTTTGTGCGTAGCTTTTTTGTGCGTATCATCGGACTATTATGAAGTGAAAGAGGAAAAGGCGCTTTGCGGCTGCAAGCAAGAGTAGCGCTTTCGATAGGAATGGGAAAAGCTAAAGAGGGCAGCACATCGCGAGACTAGCTTACAACTGCCTTGACGAAACAGCCTGAAAACGCTGCCCTGTTTATATACGAGCGTTGGAGTGACTGATAGTACAGTTCATAAAGGGGGGGAACATATCAAACAAGAAATAATAAACAAGCAAACTAGTTAACTAACTTATCAGCGACGCGAAACGAAACGACAAAAAAAATAACTCGTTCATACACGTTCATACTTTTTCACGGTTTCAGTGACTTTTTCAGAACCGGGCTGAATTGGGATGGTCATACACATTACATAATGATATTTCAAGCATTGTAGGAGTGACCGATATCGATATATACTTTTTGACGTCGAAAGTAACGCTTCTCTACTCATCCGTATTTCATTCATATTTGAACTATATATATACTGTAGTTGGGTGCGGGGTACTACTACTTGCACGACTTTATAAAATATAAATACTCGAAAATGCTAAGAAGCGTATAGCTGATGCTGCTTACAGTGAACCTCTGCCCAGCTTTTCCGTAAATATGGGTTTGGTCGCATATATAACGTGAATATGTATAAGTTCTGTGTAAGTTTTAAAACATAAGTAAGGACAAACTTTCTTTTTCAATCAGACTTCCTAAGTAAAAACTTTCCGTATATGTAACAAATTTTAAGTTGTAAATTGGGATGTTTTGTCTCGTAGGAATATTTAAACAATACATGCAACGATATAAACGATACAATCAAAATGTTATAAAGTGTTAATTACAGCGTTAAATGTGATATGCACCTCGACACGGTAGCTAATGCCGCTTCGCATAATTTTTGCTAATCGATGTCTTGATTGCCTTTTTAATACTGCTTCACTGCATTGCTCTTTTTTCTCCGTTGATTCATTGTCATTTACCGTCTAATTTGTGCAAGGTGCTGTACACCTTTGTTTTAATCCTGATTTCAAGAATTATACTAGGTGATTTGTATCAGTTCTGGGATGCCTGTGTTGCGCAAATTGTCTTTTTGTCTGAACTGCATTTTAAGAGCGTTAGCTCTTACTACTTACGTTTGTGAAGGATGCGCCTGTCTGCAATGAAGGTCAGATTGACCAAACAGTTGCCACGTGACCACACTATGTTACATAGCAACAGTGGAAGCGTAGCGCCTTAACTGATACCTGTACTTTCGATCCGTTATAGGTATATGTGCCAGTATAGCGGCCATCAAAGGGACCCCCCCCCCCCCCCCCCCCCCCCCGGGACCACCATTTGCATAAAATTTGGGGGCCACCCGTTGGATGCAGAATGTTCAGAGTAGTGTCAAATGACTTGGAATGCCTTTGAGGATACAATTATTAATGAGATGAAGCCCAAATTATGTGTGGGACTCGCAACGATCACCTTTCCGCCCGTTTGTCGAAAGCCGAGCCGTTTGTCGCAGGGGGCTCCGTATGGTATTAAACGATTCTTCTTGTTGTGATGCACACGTTTATAAAATTTATTAACTGATATAACAAGGAAATATATAGGATGTAGCGAAGGTGGCTGTAAATCGCAATATAGTAGTGCAAAATACTTGAGGTAGATGGCGCTACTTGAGTCTTAGAAGTAGTGTGTCTCGATGTCCAGAGCGGGCATCCAGGCACCCTACTTAGAAGGGATGCTTTCGGGAAGGGGACATCCGCGGAAGTTTGGATTTGGTCTTCTCCACGTTTGCTGAGCGCCATCTTTTTTTTCCCCCACCTCGCCTCATCGACTGGATGAGAAATAGCGGTATTATTAATTCCTGTGCAGCGCTTTCGCTTTTGTGCGGTCATCGTTCACGGACGCGTTCCGACAGGGCAAAAGATCCCAATCTAGTATTTATTTGTTCTGTCATTTTTTTAAGTTATTCAAGCAGATTTATTCGCTTACTTTTAATCGCTGCAAGGCGCCATCGTCGTATAGGATCGCTGCAAGGCTGTACATGTAAATTATCCAACAAGCAGTAAACATTACCAAAGAAAAAACAGCGCGCTTAATTCAATGCGGAAAATGCAAATAAAAATAAAACATGTGTTAATTACAGCAAACAAAATCGTTTATTACTCCTTTCTATATTTATTATTGCAGAGATGAAAAAAACGTCATTACAGATGGTACATTTTGAGATATAATAGCTATTCACGGGTTATATGGCTTCTGCAAGATCTTTACGACTCCATTATTATTCTTTGGAAATAATATTGAAAGCAGATGCGAAGCTGTGACTTCGCATATGCAGGTCGCTGGAGCCCACATCGTGGATGTGGCATTACGAAGCTGAGCATGACAAACGCCATGAGTTAGAACATGGCTACAGTGGCCACATATCAGCACACGATTGAGAGATACAAAAACCACTAGGGCACCTCTTAATTACCCGCCGCGGTGGCTCAGTGGTTAGGGCGCTCGACTACTGATCCGGAGTTCCCGGGTTCGAACCCGACCGCGGCGGCTGCGTTTTTATGGAGGAAAAACGCTAAGGCGCCCGTGTGCTGTGCGATGTCAGTGCACGTTAAAGATCCCCAGGTGGTCGGAATTATTCCGGAGCCCTCCACTACGGCACCTCTTCTTCCTTTCTTCTTTCACTCCCTCCTTTATCCCTTCCCTTACGGCGCGGTTCAGGTGTCCAACGATATATGAGACAGATACTGCGCCATTTCCTTTCCCCAAAAATCAATTAACCAGTTAATACACAGAGACGTTTCTGGACTGGGGGAGCGTGCGCGCCACCGCTGCCTTTGAACTGCACGCGAAATAACCTCGAGTGATTGACATTAGTCCAGAGACCACCGTTACAAAGTGCCTCGTATACCTCACTGTGGAAGCAAGAAGTATTGGAAGGCGAGCAGTGGAGAGACGGCGTCGTATCGACTCCTGCTCTGTGAGACACTCACAGCCGCTCCAGGTTCCAGCAAGATAAAATATAAGTGTAAGCAGGCTTTATTCTTATCTGGTGCGTTATCTTTCATCTGAAGCAACTAGGGATTTACCTTTCTGTTTGCGTGTTGTCTCAATATCTAAAAGAGCTTTCCTCTATCAGAGCCGCAGCACTGCTCCATGAGACATCGGCTGACACAGGGTTGTTCAAAAGTTTCCAAGCCACATGGTCTGCTTTTCATAGGTATATCCTGAAATCTATTAAAAGTTTTTAGATGTTGGAATGATACTTCTTCTACCCTCTACAGATATCTTGAGGTTCGGGGGAGCCGTAACTGCCTGACCGTGCTGCTAAAAAGCATACCCTGTGGCCTGGAAACTTTTGACCGACCTTGTACATACAAGTGCAATTACGCAATGGTTGGGGCCGGAATAACACAGCACTTAATCACCTCCACACGTTCTCCCAAAGTAGAGGGCTTAACACTGCGGGTGGTAAAACTATTCGGACACGGAGTGGCAGGTTACGTGTCCGAGCGAAGGCAGTTTGCGAAAGCCTCCTTCGCGCACACGTGCAACGCTCGTGGCGAACGCAGTCATGCTCGTGACGTCACGCGTCGCCTTGCTCAGACGGCGCGGCGCCTCCGCTGAGACGCCGGCGAGACGGCTCAGGGCCAAGGCGATGGCGCAAGCGACCCTCGACGAAAGATGTATTTCATTAGGGGGCGCTCCCACCAAGAAGTGCTTAGCGAATGTGCGTCATCGCAGCAAGCAGCCTCCACGGCTGGTGCTGGTGTGAGCGACCTCGTGGGTTGTGAGAGATCCGCCTCTCCTCCATCTGCTGTGCCTTCAAGTGCCTCGGGGCTATAATTATAAGCTCATTTGAACGACGACAACCAGTTTTACACGTGGTCGCTAACGTGTTCCTTTTAACGGCGGTCTTTAATCAACCTCTAAGTGCACCAGAGAGTCAAAAGGCTAACCTTTTTATTAACCGATCATGTTTTTATTAACCGATCGTGTGTGTCGTGTAATGCGTCAGAAAGGATGGAGAGCCGGGTTGCGTAAGAATAAGCGGAGTGCCGGTCGCTTAAGCTGTAGAACAGAACATGTGTTGCAGTGGCTTTCCTTGTTCATGTTTTAGAAGCATGGAGCAGAGTGCTTGCCTTACACAACTTTGTCACCTTGCCACCCGTATCCTATGCCTCATCGATGACGATTGCGTCGATTGAGTATTTTACGTCGGAATATGCCACGGGGACAAGAGAAAAGGAAAGCTACCACTCCCGTCTTTTCACTCCCTTCTATGCCAAAAAGATGACAGCGCAATCTGTGCCACTCATGCCCCACCCCTCTGGAGGCCGCACCTCAAGGCCGACATGTGCCGAGACTCACCTGGACCTCACGACCGCACGAGGGCACTACGGCGACTCTTTCTCCCTTCCTCCTTTCAGCCTCTCCTTATCCCTCCACTCGAGGCACGGTTCTGGGTCCGTAATTTGAAGTCTCCGCTAATTTGGACATGTACACACTTCGGTGCGCGCCGATCTGTTGGAACCCCAAATGATGAGGCGAAGGCTGCGTGATGTCATGGTAGCTAACCTGTCTTTCCTGTTCGTCACCTACTGGTTGAAACTGCGCCTGCCAATCGTGTCAGTAATTGCGTATATAGTAAAAGTGAACATGACAAAGCTTGTATACTATAAACACGATTTGTATTAAGGCGTTCGAAAGCAAATACAGGCGACTGCATTCGATTTTAAAGGCGGAGGTTCTGCATCATTGAGTTTCTGAATATAAACAAGAGGGAAAGCAGCCCTTACAAAAATCGCCTACAGACAGTCTATAGACTTCTTATAGACTCTATTGCCTTCGTATAGATATTTATTTTTGTCTATTCATAGTCTATAGATTGTCTTTAGACAACAGTCTATCAAAAGTGTAAGGCCATAAATCTATCGATTTTCTATAGACTGTCTACAGGGTTTGTATTGCCTATACACTCTTCTCTATAATTTGCCTATAGACTTTATAGACAGAAGCCTATGGACACTCTACAGACAGTCTAAAGAAATTTTTGTAAGGGAGGCGCCACCGTCTATGCGAGTTTCCTAAAAAGGCCACTTCGTCCACCGTGAGAATGCCGGGAAAACGAGGTTTCTTATTTTTCTTGGCTATAGTGTTGGGTCGAAAAACGAGGATTCTTCCTCGGAATTCGCCGGCGGTGTTCTACTTTGTGTGCAGATTAAATTATTTCAATAGTGCGCTCTGCGTTCGGTGTTTGTGTTCAGTGTTTGGGTGTACGGAAAGTTTCACAGCGTATCTACGAGATTTATTCGAGCGTCTTATTGTTATGGCTGAATCCATGTTCTACTCTCAACAGAAGCCAAGCCAAATACGAAACCTAATCTTCCCAGCATTTCTGAGCCTCTCCACGGTGGGTAAAGTGCAGCGCGGCCTACTTTCCATCGAGGTAGGCAAAAATTGAGAAACTATGTTCTACGCAACTGACGTGACGCTAGAAGGCGGAGGTAGCTGTAATGTATATATAGTAGCTTCTTTTAAATCTAGCGATAATGCTACAACTCTGAACTTTAAAACTTTTGGGGTTCGAATAACAGCGGAAAAATCACGCGGGGACAATACTGTTTAACGATAACAAAAACATTGGCTATATTCCAGAGGCATTACACACGTCTTCTTCCGACGACTGTCCACGAGGCACTCTTTCTCTCTCACCCGCACGTGCACATGGTTTGGTAGTCGCGTCCCCACCCCCACACTTGCGCCGTGTTTGACATCTGGAGTTCATTCGCGAAGGAGACCGATTGCGGGCGCGTAGAGCTGAAGCGCCGTCTGTCGCCGACCGCGCGGCTCTTCCCAATGTCGCTGCCAATTAAAGGCGCCTTGCTGTTGGTGGCCTTTTGTCCGCTCTCTTCGGGACGCCGCCGTTCGGGTGTCTCCAAGGGCGCCCAGGTTTCTGTTTCTGTCTGTTTCTGCTTTGTAGCACTTTACTCAAGCTAGGCGCTTCTTTCCGGGGAGCTGCTGTTTCTGCTTCTTCGTTTCCTTGTTTCTTTACAGTAGCGTTTGTCGTTTTTGGGAGCCATAGAAACCGCCCGGATCAAGCTATGCCCATTTGGAGACATCCATTTAATTAGCAAATACTTCCTGATTATGGGCCCTGGCGAGGCAGTCACTTGGCATTCGTTTTCCTTACAACCAATTATTGTACTCGAGAGCGGTCACTGAACTGTCGTACCTGGATAACGTTCTCTTTGACCGGCACGTGAACGCCGGAGTTTTCTAACTGTGGCAAAGTATACACTATGTCGATGTCCGTTTAGCGCAAATGTACAGTCTCATGTACACATATCGTGTCAGAGATTTTCACGTTCCGTAGCCGTCCGCAGCAGTAACGAGTGCGGGTGAATATACAAAGCACGATCTATGATGTCAGTCCAGGTTAAGCGTACCGCAGTTGGTCGAAATTAATCCGGAGTCCTCCACTACACCACCTTCTTATTTCTTCCTTCGTTCGATCTCTGTTTCACCCACTTCCCTCACGGTGCGGTTCGGGTGTCCACCGAGAAATGAAACAGTTACTTCGCCCTATCCTTCCTTCAAAACCAATTTCCATTCCAACTCATTAGCCCTTGCTGTGCACCGGAATCTACGAGGGCGTGGCGCGTGCGGTGGTGTGGAAACGTGCCGTTCTCATGCGCTGGTGACCAGCCAACCACACAAGCCGCAGCTTCGCAACCGTATATAGCAACAACTTCTGAGATGGAGTGCTTGTGCGAGCTCTCTCTCACGAAGAGAAAAAATACAGCTCAAATTTTCCTCAACGAAGCGCGCGCCACTGTCTCGAAAGATAATTTCCCCCCAGTATTAAGTGCAGCATGACTAACGAGCGCTCGCAACCGCGACATGTCAACCTTCGCGCCGCTCCTGAAGCAGTCACTCCGGGCTCAGCTGACTCGAGCCCACGCAGCCATTTATAACGCGCTCTCTCTGCGAACCGCTTTCTCCGCTCTCACAATGGAGCTTACGCAACGGGGATTGGACAAAGCTTCGCGCCGACGTTGTTGCGAGATAACAGGGCTTGCGCGTGCGCGCATGTCGACTCCTGCGGCATCCGCTACGAGCGCTTCTTGATAATTCAACGCAGCTTCTTCGTCTTCGTGCCTTGTTACAATGCTGTTGTCCGTGTGTGCGCTGTGATGGTCTCCAACGAGGCGTGTATAAATGTTTCTGAGCACGCAAGGAACGGCTGTAATCCTCTCGCGCATGTCATGCTCCCGTGTGCATGTGTAAGAAGGCGAGCACGGTTTCAGCTGTCGCACCGAAGAGAGATGAAGCCCTTGCGTTTCCCCCGGGTGGATTTGCGGCCGTATGAGAATAACGCTAGCGAAGAGGTTGATGTTAGCCCTTCCAGTGGAACATATAACAGATCGCGTGAAGCAACACCAGCAACGTACGCCGGTTGGATGTTTACGATTAGGAGAATGTGTTTCAAACTGGCCCCTTTGAAACAGTGGGAGAAACAAGAAGTTTGACTGCTGTGTGTCGACCAGGAATGGATTGCTCAGATTTTGTTTTTTTTTTAATGACATCCTAGTAGAAATAAAGGAGAAGAAATGGGCATGGGCAAGGAAGGCATGTAATGCGATGGCAAGATAACTGCTGGCCCTTGAGGGTAACGGAGTGGATTCCAAGAGAAGGCAAGCGTAGCAGGGGACGGCAGAAAGTTAGGGGGGCGGATGAGATTAGGAAGCTTGCGGACATACGGTGGCCGCAGCTGACAAAGGACAGGGTTAAATGGAGACATGGGAGGGGCCTTTACCCTGCAGTGGGCGTAGTCAGGCTGATGATGAGGATGATTATGATGATGATGATGATTATGATGATGATGATGTCGCTGTGCCTCAGTCGCTCCCTTCTTTCTCCATGTCCATCATTCTTGGACCAAATGTTTTGAATATTGGAAAGTTGTAAGATACATGTTGTGAAAATAGCGATGGCAATAGACCATTCTTCCGATGTGCAGCAAAATCTTTGTTTTAAAGTTTGTCCATCGCTCGCATCCAGCAGTTAAGACTACCATAGAAAACCAATGAGGAACGCTTTTCACGACAGCAAAAACGTTAATAGCAAAACAATGTAAGGTTGCTTACGGGAGGTCTGCGGAAATACTGACTGTTATAGTGAAATCTTTCAATATACGAAAAAAAAATGCGTTCATAAATTCTTTCCTGTTCAAAAATGCTTTTGCCCAGAATTGTTGGGCATGAGCCACGAAGATGTATCAGTGAGCTGGGATAACACAACGTAAGACGACGAGCAAAAGTGAGAGCAATTAACACGTCGCCAGTCATTGCGTAAACGTTGGTGTTGGATTACGTCACAGAGGCGTAATCGGCACTACCAGTAAGAGCAATATTACAGGTGAACGGTGAATTTCTGGCGCAGTCTACAATTGCCACTAACACCACCGCATTGCAGGAGCACTAGATGTGGGCCCCCTGCACTCTGACCTTGTGAGCAGCGCAAACTCGGTCATCGGTCACCACTCCGTCATCGCTAGGTCATCATTCTGTTCTGACAAAGATTAGACGCAAGCGCCCATGAGGCAAATATTTACAGAAGGTAACTGCACTTGCTGTCCTGCACACCCTTGCATTTACAGCCTTTGTCAAAGGTTTAGAGCCCAGGGGGGGTTGGCTTCTGGGGCCACTCTCCGTGCGGCTCCTTGAGCATCGCCATTACTTCATATCTCTCAAAGATAAGACGAGCCTTGCTCCTCTTCCCTCGAACTTATTAGGGCTTTCACGGATGCTACAAAGGCCTCGCTACAGGATTTTGAAGCAAACTGCCCTGGGCTCTTAACTTTTGACAAAGGCTGTACAAGTGCTTGGTTGAATCTAATTCAAGCTCGTCAGATAGGAGTGTAACTACGCCAAGACTGAAACAAACGGGTCAAAGACCGGGGAAACAGTGCCACTTAAAACCACTCTCTTCTCCAGTAAAGTTTCCTTCTTCTTATGCTTCAAATTTTTTTTCGAGCAACTCCTTGCAATAATTACGAGCCAAAAAACTGACCTGCCTTCAAAACTTCTGTTCTAGCGACTGAAATCAAGCGCCTTCTAGATGTCATTTGTACTCTGCCCTCGTATTTATGGCTGATAAATTGATTTGCCTGTTTCTCCGCCGGTTAAGGAAGAAGTGAGGCCATGAATATGTAATCTCGTCTTTCAAAGACGCAAGAAATCAAAGCCCAACCTTTGTGCTCGCATTTAAAAAGAAGCCTTCCAGCGGGTTATGGTTGACACCACCGGGTCCTAGGATGACGGCTCTCATATGTTGCCGGGCACTATTCCATGGCCCGCATTATCAATGACCGCTCCTCATGACGGAGGCCAGGAAAAAAAGAAACAAGAAAGAAACTTCCGATACATGCATGCGGCTACCAAACGCGTCCGATCTCTTTTTCTTCCTTCCTTCGCAGCCTTCTTTTGTCTTTCAATCGCGCAACGTAGTGCGTCAGAGATCTTCAACTTGTCAAAAGCAAGCGACACCACCTCGCAAAGGGAAAGATCCCCGGACGTAGGTGACAGGCCCACACGATGTCGGAGGAAAACTTCGGGCGAGTTGCCCGCCGCTGCTGCTGTAACATACACAACTGCGGCCGACCCGTTCATGCTTCTCTTGGGTGCGTTCGGCTCGCCAAAGCCACGTTAACAACGAGGAGCCTCTTGAATATTGATAAACTGACGCGTTGCAGTGGTGCTAGCCGCGGACGACTGCACGCGGAGGATCTGGTTGTTGAGGAAAACTCCCCCTGCAACTTGTCTCGGCAGCTTGGAGGCGAACACCCTACAGCTGAAGGCTGGCTGGCAACGTTCCGCTCAGTGGCGCTGGGTGCCAAAAAAGACAAAAACAAAAAACAAAAGCGGAGCATTAGTGCTCAGGACTGGTGAGTGTGTAACGTCTGTGAAAAAAAATTAACAAAAATAAAAATTATGTATGAACGTCAAGACAGGATGACAGCAAGCTGCATGTACTCGAGAGCTCTCAAGAACAGGAAAGATCTCAACCCGTCGGAAACGTATACAGCTTCGTATCTTCTTTTTGGTTTATATTTTCGGCGTAGAGTGCCGCTCGCGCGTTCACATTTGAAACAATATATTCACGCTCAGTGTGCTAATTAATTCATTAAGATCGAAATTTGCATCCAGACATTCATTCATGTTTTATTCTTTTGTCCGTCCAGTCGTTGGAAAGAAGCGAATAAGCCGCGTGGAACATCTTCTGTGTTCTTTGTATGAACAAGGGAACAAGTAGAGTGACGCGCGACGCGTCCGGCAAGCGAAGAAGGAGTGCGCGAGCATTCACAACGTTCAAGGCTAAAGAAAAGTGAAAGTGTATAAAAAGCAGAGGAAAGATCGCCCATTATCGTTGCTTCTTTTGGTGTGAGGTAGGCTATTGTTTCTTAACTTGTTTTTTTTTTCTGTGCGCGCGCGACAATGGGAGGCGAACTGAGGGCGTCACTTTGCATGGTACAGAAGCCACGGCGCGAAAATTATTCCGTCACGGTTCCGCAAGCACCGGCGATTCTTGGAAGCGCGAGCGGTTTTCTCGCGAGCGCCCCCCTGCGGGGATTTCGTCCCACCAGGGCGCGTTTAAACGTCAGCCCTTCTTCTTTTCCAGAGTGGTTATCTCGACCGGGGATATTCATTATGGCAACAACAATGAAGAGCAGGGGACAATGCTTTCGCTTTCCATTGTAGCTCCCTTCTGCTCACCGTTATCCTAACAGGAAGTCTAGTTTAAAAGCGGTGAACAGAGAAAAAGAAAGAAGAGCACGAAAGCGCATTTAAACAAGGCAAACAAGTTGGTCTTTCCATGGAGCCTATCGGCGGTGGAAAAAAAATTTACCGCGACACAGAGGAGGAGGAGGAGGAGGAGGAGGAGGAGGAGGAGGAGGAGGAGGAAAGGCGCGGTAACTGTTTCACTCTGGGTAGAGATCGGGAGAGGGAGGGGATAACAGGAGGAGCGAGCTAAAGTTCCTCACCACATGGATAAGGACAGAACTATGCAGCAGGTGGAAGCACGGTCGGTCCACTAACTCCGAGCAGTCTATATTTAGAGTTTGAAGTTTTCGGTCCTTAATCCTTTTTTCGAATATTCGCCGGACTTCTTATGAAGACGGTTTTTTTCAGAGCGCAGTTCTCGGTTTTCTTCAAAAGCTATTGCTTTCTACGGGTCAGTTGGCGCTTTTCTTTAGGTGATAAGGCGTGCGTGGCATTCCTATGCGGTGAACAGTCATTTAGAGTTTACCTTGGCCTTTTTTGTCTGAACGATCAGTTTATTTACCAGTAATTAATGTAAAAGCGGTCGCACATAGAGCTGTTCTTGAAGGTGATGATGATGATGACGTTGTGAATCATTTATTGGGTCTAATAAGGAAGTTTGCCTCGTTCAGGAGAGGCCTTCAGTCCAGGGTTCCTGCAGCGACTCTGCCAGCTTGCATTGGTCGTCCAGGTCCGAGCTGGACCACAAGGCTTCCCATTGGGCGGGAGTGGTGTTGGGAATAGGGGGACCTCCGGGTTGAGTAGGCGCGCCTACGTGATACGGTGTATTGAAGGGTATTCGTTACAGCGTGGCCATATGTTAGGGTAGAGTGTGGGATGTAGTTTCCGCAGGAAGTCAGGTGAGTATATATGCATTGATATATGCACTGGTTTGTGGCTGTCGCCTGACGACGGCCTCGTCTGGCTTGACTCCTTCGTGGAGTGATGAATATCTGTGTTCTTTTTCTTTTTCTTTGCAGCGTTACTCGGACACTGTATAGTTTTATTAATGCATTACCTACACCGTCTATAAGGCATTGTGCGAGGTGCGGCAGAAATAACTAGAGTGCATTTACTCCGGCCCCAAGAAATATATACCTTGTAGCGTTCAGCGAGTATGGGCTCCGGGATCGGCAACACAGTCAAGCCATGGGCAACAGGTGTAGGAATTGAGAGGCAAACTCTTAGCAGTCGGGTCTTTACTCCTGCAGCCGTCAGCACCGGCTTGCAGCGGGCGCCAGAGCCCCAGTCCCGAATCGTCCGGTAAGCCGATTACTGGAAAGTATTTCTCGAAACAGCTAGGCCTCCCGCGGCGTCACTGGGTCACCCGGGTAGCATAGCCAGGGACGGTCACCGAAATACACGCACGGTTTCTCTCCGCCCTTCCGGCAGCGTTTCGTCCCCGAAGTCACAGCCCAAGGATTAGGGGGGAGGGGGGGGGAGGGGGGGGGGGGAGATCCTCCTGAAACAAAAACCCATACACATGGGCCCCGAGGAGAGTCTTTCGGCTGGTAATTTATGACCGTTTCCTTTCCTTTTTTTTCGCATGCTTTCGGATGTCCGGTGTGCTGCGCGCGCGGGACGGCTGGGACGCAATTATAACAACCTGTACCGCACACACACGCAAAGTCGGAAAAACTGGAATAATATACCAGTAGACGATTAAATGACGTATACCACAATACTACGAAATTTTTCAACAGCCCCTCCTTCCCTCCCCACTCGACTTGTCTGGAAGACATTTCGATCGGTCACAGAAGGTTAGCGTGATAATTCTCTATTACGACATTCTACGCCGCTGGCAACGCCATTGAAGGCATTGCCACTTAAGGCATTACCATTTACTCCACGGGCAAATGGTAATGGCATCACGTTCCCTTTACCATATGAAACGAAATACCTGTACTTTAGTCGCTCTATATACCATGGCACACGGTTTCTTTGGCGTTCGCTTGACACGTGGACGTAGTTTCTATGTACAAAAGCTTTACGGGCGAGAACAATGGCCCCGCGTGAGCGAGTTAATGTCGAGACTCGCCCATTTCTCGTGGGCTGTTTGGCAACTACGTATATGACGACGAACTGAAAAGCAAAAAAAAAAGTGTCAGCGGCTGAAATGAGTGCTTCGCTCAGATTTACGGCGCCCCTCTGCTCATAAATACACGGGTCTGCGTGCGGAGACTCTTCCAGCAGCGTGCCGCAGCGCACCGGTGATCGATTTATCTCAGCGCCCCTCACGGCAAAAAGGAGAACGAGTGGCGTGTCATTGCCGGACACTGAGAGTAAAGTGGACCCGGATTCTCAATGGCCTTCCCGAGACTGGACAGGAGGAGCTTCCGGGAGCACCTAAATCAAGGGACAGCCTCCTTACAACCCCCCCCCCCCCCCCCCCCCCCTACTCCGCCTCTACGCTGACACAAGTATCTGTCCATCCAACTTCCTTTACTACCGAGAATATAGCGCTCGCGGAGACATTTTAGGCCAACGGTTATCGCTGGATGGCGCTGTTGTCCAAGCCTATGGGCGGCCATGCATTCTTGGAGACGAAGTCTGCCGGCTCCTTGTGAGACCATTTTTCTCGTTTTTTCTTCTTAGTTACGGATTTCTGTCTCTTATTCTAGATGAAACAGCCCAAACTCAGGATCACAGCGCCCTCTCTCCGTCACTGCCGTTGAGTCCCCGTCCATTTTTCCAGGCGCTGTTGGAAACGAGGGGGATGCGCTGACACTGGGCAACTTTTTTCGCTGAGTGCACAGCTAAGACTGGAGTTGCGCACAGAGTTCCTTTTTAGCCAGCGTACCCTTTTACTTCCTACCCATTTAACCTCAATCCCTCCTTTTTTTCCCCTTTTCAGAATACGTGTCACCGTGACGCCCTTTCCACTTTTCCGTCACTGTTACAGAGCCTTCGAGCCTCGCCCCTTCAACTCTTTGCTGTTTCTTGGAGTCCGTGCACCATAGGCTAATTTGCTGAGAAAACTTATTACGGACCTATGGCAGGAATTTTGTGCAGCAAATTCCGATTTACTCCAAGAAACGCCAGGTTCCACATAGGCGCTGCTACTCACAGCTTTCATTTGTGAGCGGTTGACGATGAATGGTGTCAGGCGGGTGTTTCCTCGTCGGGACATCAGCCATAACTGCTTCAATACGGGCCACAGAACTTAGGCATGGAGCGTCAAGTAGTTCGAAAGGATAAAGGAAGGAGTCTGCCAAACAGATTAGAAGCCGATGTGCCGTTCCAGAAAAAAAAAATCAAAAAATGAAGATGCTAATGTCTGAGAGGAAAATAGAGTAAGTCTGTACGCGTCCATGAAGTGGCGTAGTGGCGGAAGTCGTCAGAACATCTCCTTGTACCAGCAGGCATTAAAAGCAGCGTTGTCAGCCAGTCCTATTATGAGAGAGCATAGCGTTTACAAAAGCTACTCTCTACATAAGATCAGCAAAGCCTCTTCGACTACCAAAGACCTACGGGGAAGTCTAGGTTACCCCTACTGACAAGTTCCATATGAGCCGCTCCAACGGAATTATGGGAATATGGAGTACATAAAGTGAGAGAAAATATATGGAAACCCATGTCATCTCTGTACGGAGTCCGTAACCGTTCCATAAAATTTCTATACGATTTCCATACAGTGTAGATGGAGTCCGTAAGTTTCCACACGTGCTTCCACAGAGTCCATACAGACTCCATATGCACTATACGACTCCATAAAATTTCTTATGAAAACGTATGGAATTATGGAACTCGTCATATGGAAACTTTCAGTAGGGACGGCAGACCTCTGGAAGAGACGGAGTGACGTACCGTCTTTGCCGAAAGTAGCCATGGCTGCAGTGACCGCGAAAACAATGACCTGGTGGCAGGGCTTCGAGGCCGCAGTCGCCAGCCTTCGTCGGTGGCTAGGATAAGTTGTGTGACGTGAAACTGCGCCTTCGCTATAGCATTCTGAACGATGTATCCTAGTTAGCTTGAGAAGCGGTAAGAGCTAGCTAATTTGGCAAAGAGGGCACGTACCTGCATACTTGGAGAAAGATGCGGTTAATCAGCAGATCCACGTGGAATTCGCTACTTCGTAGCTATGACCCGGGTTCGAACCCGACCGCGGCGGCTGCGTTTTATGGAGGCAAAACGCTAAGGCGCCCGTGTGCTGTGCGATGTCAGTACACGCTAAAGATACCCAGGGCCTCTTTCTTCCTTTCTTCTTTCACTCCCTCCTTTATCCCTTCCCTTACGGCGCGGTTCAGGTGTCCAACGATATGTGAGACTGATACTGCGCCATTTCCTTTAATTATTATTATTATTATTATTATTATTATTATTATTATTATTATTATTAAGTGGCTATGAAAATGATGGCGGCTGCATTTGCGCGCTGTTGTTTCGTCAGTCGTGAACGAAAATTCATGCACGAAGACGGAATCTTTGCCCTGAGATTAACAAGAAGTAAAAAAAAAAGTGTGTAATGCAGGCAAATCACAACACTAACTCCAAAAGTGACGCCCAGTTTTCACGACAGAATTGTTGCTTCGGAATAACTCATTACATTTCGATACAAGCAGCTGATAAGAGTATACTTCGTTACGTCACTCATATCTCTCTTCCCCCCTCTCTCTTTCTCTCTCTCTATATCTCTCTCACACACACGTACGCGCACACACACACGCACGCACGCACAACACACACACACACACACACACACACACACACACACACACACACACACACACACACACACACACACACACACACACACACACACACACACACACACACACACACACACACACACACACACACACACACACACACACACACACACACACACACACACACACACACACACACACACACACACACACACACACACACACACCTAAGCTGACTGCACGCTACCCTTGGTGCGACGGGACACGAACAAACAGTACACGACAAAACAACACGAATCATAGGACATAGGAGCACACAAAATTTACGCAACGTCCAAACAGCACAGCCTATACCTTGTTCTTGGCGCATGATGGCCTCAGTTGCCTATGTGCCATAAAACCCATCCCAACACAACACAACACACAAACAGCACAGAAAAAAAAAACAGCATGGCGAGAAAACGAAACCCGGAGACAGAAAAACACAGTGACAGTACAGTTGTGCGGCACAACAGCAGAACAATACAAGACGAGTGCAGGAGAGTACAGTCTTCTGAGCAGTGCTCTTCCGAAGAACGCCGTTTTCCATGGGCGCGTCGCGATGTCCTATCGCATAGGTAAACCCCTTGTCCGCGCAGTTATACGCGTGCTCCATCTGTGCCACGGGAAGCGGAGAGAGCATATGGGACCCGGGTGAAGCAGCGGGAGGCACCCTTGCTCGCGGACCACACGCGTCGCGGCCACCGCCGTTCGTCTCCGAAGGAGGCTATACGGCCCACTCGGAGGGTGGTCGTGAACCTCTTCGGCCCAAGTCTTGACCCCGTTTCGGCCGCTGATTGATCGCTGCCAGTGCAGGTGTCTGCCACTCTTCTAACCGATAGTGCAAGGCTGCGCAGGTGCGCGAAACGCCGATTGGCAATTGGCTGGTTCCTTGGAAGATGAAGGAGGAGGAAGGGAAAAATCAGAAAGACGGATGGACGGAGGAAATTTAGAAAAAACAAAACAAAACAAAGTCTCTTAAGTCGAAGAAGATCACGAAAAGCAGTTTTTAGTCACGATGGTCGCGGAAAGAGTGAAAGCACTTCTACATTTCGCGGAGTTTTGAGACACAATAGTGTGGGTCAAATGTGCGATGGCGCCTTTTAGGAGAGGTGCAATAGTCGGGATACGCTTACAATACAAAGGGTGCTAAGTAGTATATATCTATAGATTGCTTCTCGGCCGAAGAGTTCTGATGGTTACGAGAGACCCTGTGAGTCTTTTCACGGCGTCGTCACCACTGTAACCACTGTTTGAGAATCTCGAAATCTCCTGGTTATTTTCAGTTAGCACCATGCTACGCCAGCTGCGACCCGGGAACGGGGTAAAAGAATTAAAGCGAACGCATGTGGTCTTGAAAGAGGCTTCAAAGAGCGGGTTAGCTGGAGGAAATCGACCGTCAATCAGAACAAGAGTATTTGCTTCGTTAAAACAGAATTTTGATCAATTATGTTTG
Source organism: Amblyomma americanum (assembly GCF_052857255.1). Classification (NCBI taxonomy): domain Eukaryota; kingdom Metazoa; phylum Arthropoda; class Arachnida; order Ixodida; family Ixodidae; genus Amblyomma; species Amblyomma americanum. The sequence continues at coordinate 36,712,625 of NC_135503.1, read as the reverse complement.
TCGCGGCATCTTGACAGTCGGTTTTGCAGCCAGTTTAAAGATTACTACTTTTTCCCACTTCCACCGTTAATGAGTTCCATCGTATTTTTTTTTGCACTTTTCCATTTGCCGTTATACTGGAGCGCGTCCAGAGTGCATATATTGCTCAATTTAATTAAACTGCCTTCCCCTCTTTCCCTCTCTCCCTCGGCAACACCATATATCTTCATAATCCTCTGCCAGCTTTAGCCCATCGCCATGGCCGAATCACGGCAGGGATGGCCACATTTTGAAGGATACGAAATGCAAGGACGTTGATGTGCTGTGCGGCGTCAGTACAGTTGAAGAACTACAGGTCGTCAAAAATTTATCCGGAGCCCTCCACTACAGCGTCTCTCATTGCATACGCGTAGCATTGGGAATCTAAACCCCGCACGGCACTTACTCATGTCTCGGTGTACATTAAAAGTAAACTCAACTTAAAACCGTAGCGCTAAGCCGGCGTGGCTTGAAAGTCAAGATATACGCAACAGCCTATGGCGCCTGCGCACCAGTGTTGAATTAACGTGTTTTCTTAACAGGCATAAAAATATGATGACATGTGGAATTAAGGAGGCGAAAAGAGTAGCACTTTTGGAGGCCGAGTTTGTCTGCACGCCCTCTAAGTACCTCTTATGGAAATAACTAGAGTATCTGCGCCGGAATTCACGCTAGCGGCTTCCGATGTCGCGCGTAGGTCGGGTACCTGTATACACAGGAGAACAAAAGGATAACACAATCGTTGCTTTCCTGCGAATGAAAGTTGTCTGATGTTGGTGCTGTGTGTGTGCATCTTAACTGTCAGTCTACATCTAGTTGGCGCTACAATTTTAAGTTGGGCACGTTGAGCCAACATGCTCGATAGTTTGTATTCGGGTAGACAACAGGTGACTAGCCGCCGCGGTGGCTCGACAATGGTCATGGTGCTGGGCTGCTGACCCGAAAGACGCGGGTTCCATCCCGGCCACGACGGTCACACTTCGGTAAAGGCGAAATGTTAGAGGCCCGTACACTGTGCGATGTCAGCGCACGTTAAAGAACCCCAGGTGGTCGAAATTTGTCGGAGCCCTCCACTACGCGTCGTCCCTTGTAGCCGGAGCCGCTTTGGGACGTTAAAGCTCGTAAACTATAAATCACAAAAAGTTGACTGCATCATAAATAAAGGCTATCCGCCATCACTACCACGGCAGTTTGTCCAAGGCAGCATATTTTTCTCTCCGTTCGTTTTGACCCAGAAAGGCGTAGTATTAACGTTCCAGCTATCTCTCTCTCTCGGAATCGCGAATGGCGGCCAAAGGGGCCTTGTTTCGTCCATTCGACGCAGCTGGAACAACCTGTCCACGCACGTGCGCAGTCGTATAGCATTGACACGTGACGTATGCGTGCTCGCCGCTGACGCCCCACACACGACCGCCTCCTGGGAGGCAGGCCTGTATACCCTATGTTGCCGAAAACCGCATCCGCAGCTCTGCCAGTCGCGCCCTTCTCAACGCCCGCGCATCACTGTCACTCAACCTCCGTACGAGCGCGCAGTCTTGATGGAGAGCCTTCGAAGCCCCGTGCAGACGTCCACAGAATGTGTGCCACGAACTGGTCAATAACCTGGCTGCGTGTGCTGTTTCAGTCGCGGCGGTTCTGCGATCACCCCAGCATCATTCGCCACTTAACGAACACGATGAGACGTGGCACCGATGCTAACGTACGGGAAATAAAGAGTAGTTAGACGACAAGAACGCTGGGCATCAACTGTCTCGCCGTGTTCGAATTAGTCCGGAATGATCTCATTCAGAAAAAAAAAGCCAATAAGATCTTAGTGTTGTATGTTCTTATAACTCTGGAGCATATATAGCTATTATCGACATAAGATTTCAATTTTCTTTTACCGAAATTCTATGGACTATAGTATACGAGTCAGCTTCGTGATATACCCTGTTCAAGTCGTCGACGGAAACTTGCAAATTGGATATTGCTAGGCCCCGCCGTGGTGGCTCAGTGGTTAGGGCGCTCGACTACTGATGCGGAGTTCCCGGGTTCGAACCCGACCGCAGCGGCTGCGTTTTTATGGAGGAAAAACGCTAAGGCGCCCGTGTGCTGTGCGATGTCAGTGCACGTTAAAGATCCCCAGGTGGTCGAAATTATTCCGGAGCCCTCCACTACGGCACCTATTCTTCCTTTCTTTCACTCCCTCCTTCATCCCTTCCCTTAGGCGCGGTTCAGGTGTCCAAAGATATATGAGACAGATACTGCGCCATTTCCTTTCTCCAAAAACCAATTATTATTATTATTATATTGCTAGCAGTGACGCTTTGTTCGAGCTGAGCGGCACGCTTATTTAGGAAAGTAGTGTGCCTCATGAAAGATTTTTGTGTACTGTCATGCTGTTATACTGTTCTTGCGCGGGCCGTTATTGGCTCGAGAGTATGAGGGTTTAACTAAAACCAGATCCGCCGTTGCAAAACTTTTAGCTTCAGTTCTGGTTGAGCCCATTTCTGCTCCACACCAAGCTCGTTCTCGGACCGCGTTAGCCATTTTAGACCTGCATTTCAGCTGGGAAACGTGTAAATTCAAACTAATACAGCTGAACCTCGTTATATCGAAGTTGAAGGGGCCCGGCCATTACTTCGTTATTGCCGCAGCTTCGTTATGGCCCGCGTTGACCTAGCTTCCAAGGGAAATCATCATTCCTTCGCTATATCCGTCTCTTTTGTTCGCGACAACTTGAGTAACTTCTACAACCACAAATGCATGCAGCGACATCTGTGAACGTATTGCAGCAATTGATATCAAGCGCACACAGAAACTTCGATCGGGATGGGACTCAAACAGGACTGAAAGTGCCTGCTTGACAGCTGAATTGCTTTGTTCACCTTTCAACTTGCAAAGCGAGCAAAAACGTCAAGCTTCCCTAATACATTCTGTGCAAAAACAAAAAGTTATGAAAGGAATAAATTATGCAATAAAATGAGCATCGGTGACGTCTTTACCTTTTGTGTTCGCCCTTCTCCGGCGCGGAAAGTACGGCCACGTTTTGCGGCCTTTTTTTGGGCGTGAGCTGTCGGAACGATTTCCAAGACAGTTTACCTGCGTACTCATTTTCAAATGTCTTCGTAAAAGGTTCAGTCGTATGGAAGAGGCTCGTTGGAGAGGGAACGCGTCTTCCACTGCCACATTTTCGATTCAGTCTTAACGCATGCCATTAAGCTATATGTCTGCGTATATAGAACGAGCATTCAATTCAATACGCAGAGTGGACTGCCAGGTGCGCATAATCATGGCACGTTTGTTCACTGGGAATCACAGTGGCGACCAGAGTCATTTCGACGTCCGAGCCCTGCCCAAGCCCGAGGCTCAAAACTCGAGCTTATCCCATTCCGGCTACAGCGCAAGAGGTAAAGCGCTCTAAACACGAAAGGAGTACAAACATAGCTGCCCTCTAGCCACGGAGGAAGACTATAAGGAGTGGAAACTCCGCTGTCGGCGGCAAACAGAAAAGGTCACAAGCCCGCGGCGCCACTATCCTGCTGGCGGCGCCTGTCGGCCTGGAAAGAAACTACTGAAATACAACGTCACGGCGTGCCCGCTGAAGCAAACACCCGTGTCGTCTACTTGTCGTCTGCCTTGAGCTCGCGGCGCCTGCCCGGGCGCTGCATTTTTTAAATTTTTTTTCCTGCTGCTTCTAGGAGGCAGGATATTCTGCCCAAGGCCTGGCGTAGATTTCCATAACTAAAAATATGGAAAACTTACGGTTGGCAGCGGAAACAAACTCACTCTTGGAAACATACGAATCTCTAGCAGTTAAGAAGATTCTAACCATGCAAGGTTTCAATGTCCTCTATTTGCTAACCTCAGGACCTTCGGTTCCGCGTTCAAAAACCTCCTCCCATTGCTAAATGCATCAAGTTACTATGCTTTGCAGCGAGAATATACCTATGTTGCCAAGAGTAAGCATTCTGGATATTTCACTCGAACCGGTCGAGAAGACTTGTACCTCGGTCCGCTCCAAATACGTAATTCCTGCCAATGAAGTTTAATCGCACAGTACCCGGTCAGCTTAGTTTACTGATCGCCGACCTTAACTCCCATTCTCACCAATCATATTCTAGGTACCAATGACAGCTTTCTTCGAGAAACCCGGACAGAAGTATCGGAAGATTAATGGAAGAGAAAATATTGAAAGAGCTTCCCAGTCTTCACCGGCGGCAATTTAAATCATAGTTCCTCCAGTTTAGAAAATTGCTGTTCGTGCTGCCGGATAATTTTAATAAGTAGTCGATGGTAAGAGACAGGAAGAGGGAACTGAGTAGGTCAGGGATCAAACACGGGTTAGCGACATCCTAGTCGAAATCAAGAGGAAGAAATAGGCTTGAACAGGACAAGTAATACGAAGGCAAGATAACCGCTGGTCCATAAGAGTAAAACAGTGGATTCCAAGGGAAGGTAAGCGTAGCAGGGGGCGGCAGAAAGTTAGGTGGGCGGATGAGATTAGGAAGTTTGCGGGGATAGGGTGGCCGCAGCTGGCACAGGACAGGGTTAATTGTAGAGACATGGGAGAGGTCTTTGTCCTGCAGTTGCCTTAGTCAGGTTGATGATGATGATGATGAGTCGATGATTGGTGATGGGAATAGTTTATTGAGATATATCTGACAACACACAGACAAGGCGAAGTAACGCCAATAAGTTAAATTTTTCGAAACAATCCTCCTGCTTGACATCGACTGCGCGCATTCTGTTGTGGCACGTTGACCCTGCTGCGACTGGTCTTTCAACGAGCATATGGTCTACTCTGTCTGCACGCAGGAGTGGGTCATGTGACCGCCGAGGTAATTCTTGCTCGAGCGTGTGTCACGCGCTCTCGTTTAGCTCTGTGGAGAGAACGAATGATGAAAAAGAAAAAAAAAACGCCCAGACAGGTTCTCCAGAGCCGGATTTCCAGTATTTAGACGACAGAAGCAAGAGCCAAGCTCGTTGTGACAGATGACGCCAGAGACATCGCGTCACATGCGCTCAGTCGCAGTAGAGACGGATAAATGTAGAGGTATATATTTTGTGATTATACGGCGACGCGAGCTCGCTCGCGTCACTATCGAAAAAAACCAGGACCGAAAAGAATACATACAAGATAGACGGGGCACAGGTACACAAAGAAGGCATGTTTATTGTGTCACTGAAAACAAAAACAAATAAATAATAAGGGAAGAGAGAGAACGCGATAGAACGGGAAGGCAGAGGGGAACCATTTGCGTCCTAGATTTGTTGTGCCATAGCATTTTTTTTTCTGTCTATAAAACCGCCGTGCCGCTGATGCATACGAGTATAGGCTGCCGAATAGACATACGTGCTTCTGACAGGAAACAGGTGTCCAATGAAGCGTTGTAAGCCGGTCACAGAGCGAGAAAAAAAAAAGAAAAAAGAAACATCTATTCGAGAGCCTCGGCGCTTTATTCTTCACATCTTCGTTCATTGTCATAAGCGCGCAGATACGCAGCTGTTGGAAAAGACAAAAAAGAAAAAAAGAGCAAGAAAGGAAACCTTTTATGTCTGGCATTTGATGTCAGCATTTTCCATTCGCCAATAGAAAACTTTCCAGCCGCGGAATATGTCTTCAGTTATTCGGACCAATGTTAAGGGAAGTAGCGTTGAATGCTCCGTATGGGCGGCAGTCAATAGCAAAGCGTAAGTGCTTAGCACACTATGCAAGCGGCATTCCATGGAGAACGGGTTCCTGTGTAAGCGCAAACGATGTTCTGGGCACTTAACTACGCTCGGGCCTCCGACTTCAGCGGGCTCCAGGCTTACGTAGGCTGACGCAATGTCAGCGGTGCATTTCTCAGCCAAAAACACTCCTCTCGTTTGAACTGCATGCTGACAACGGCATGCAAACAAGCCACCATACATACAAACCGACAAAGCTCTCATCGATAGCTCGTGCAGTGGCAATCCAGCGAGACACTTACGTTTGTTCGCAGACACGTGCACGCTCCGTTGTACTGGCGTGACGTATAGCGTGACGTAGTTAGGGTGTCTAGAAGGTAGTGGCGTGTTGCGATCCGTATGATGCATCGTAATGTCGTTGGACTGTAGGGGGCGCCCTCAGGTACAGATAAAAAAAAAAAAACTCACAGGATGGTAAGCCGACTATGTAACCCGAGAATCAACGATAGCCGTTTAGGCTTTTAGTTTCGGGTATATAGTCCTGGCGCACTGGTGTAGTGGTATAATCATAATTATAATTGGTTTTTGGGAAAGGAAGTGGCGCAGCATCTGTCTCATATATCGTTGGACACCTGAACCGCGCCGTAAGGGAAGGGATAAAGGAGGGAGTGAAAAAAGAAAGGCAGAAAGAGGTGCCGTAGTGGAGGGCTCCGGAATAATTTCGACCACGTGTAGTGGTGAAGTGACGCACCCCTGCACTGGCAGACGGATGTTCCAAACAGGGCCACCCGTTGGGTGGATGTCATTAACGCACCCACCTGTTAAGGGGCGCTCACATTAGCGGGAAAACGCGCAACGCCGGGCGTTTCCCGCGTGCCGCTTCCCGCCCAAGCCGGTTTTTCTCCCGCGGACAGCCTGCTCTCCCGTCCCGCGGAGCGATGGGTTCGGTACCTATTTTTCCCGTGCCGGTGACAGAACAGCCAATGGGCGCCGACCATGAACCGTGACGTCGGTTCCAGTTCAGTGACCCCGTCGGCGGAGGCGGAGGCTGCGCGCGTCCGGCCGGCCGGCCCCGGCCGGCCGGGGCACTCGGCGGCTGCTTTGCCAGGGCGACGGGAGGGGAGCTAGCAGGGTGCGCTTTCCAGTCTTCTCTAGTGTCACGTGACTATCCCCTTCTCTTTCTGCTCGTTCGGGTCCTCCCTCAGCGCCTCCTCTCTCCACATTCCAAGACAACCGCAGCGTGAAAACGCGCGCAGTGTGAGCGTCATTTTAGGGGAGAAACAGCGCAATGAAACACGGACACACGAAGAACGGACACACACTGAGGAGCTGCGAGGCAGCGTCGACGTTGACGCTGTGCCGGCGCGGGAAGCTTTGTGAGCGTCATTTTAGGGGAGAAACAGCGCAATGAAACACGGACACACGAAGAACGGACACACACTGAGGAGCTGCGAGGCAGCGTCGACGTCGACGCTGCCTCGCAGCTCCTCAGTGTGTGTCCGTTCTTCGTGTGTCCGTGTTTCATTGCGCTGTTTCTCCCCTAAAATGACGCTCACACTGCGCGCGCTTTCTCGCTGCGGTTGTCTTGGAATGTGGAGAGAGGAGGCGCTGAGGGAGGACCCGAACGAGCAGAAAGAGAAGGGGATAGTCACGTGACACTAGAGAAGACTGGAAAGCGCACCCTGCTAGCTCCCCTCCCGTCGCCCTGGCAAAGCAGCCGCCGAGTGCCCGGCCGGCCGGGGCCGGCCGGCCGGACGCGCGCAGCCTCCGCCTCCGCCGACGGGGTCACTGAACTGGGACCGACGTCACGGTTCATGGTCGGCGCCCATTGGCTGTTCTGGTCACCGGCACGGGAAAAATAGGTACCGAACCCATCGCTCCGCGGGACGGCAGAGCAGGCTGTCCGCGGGAGAAAAACCGGCTTGGGCGGGAAGCGGCACGCGGGAAACGCCCGGCGTTGCGCGTTTTCCCGCTAATGTGAGCGCCCCTTTACGCCGACGGCGGACGGCGACGACGCGCAAGCCAGGGACGGGCGCCTAACAGCTGTCGCTGTAAAAAGTGCTCATGATAATAAAACTATTTTTCGTTGATGACCTCGGTCGTTGTCTGGTGTGCGCTTGCTAGATCAATTGTTTCGAAACATTTTATTTTTTTTTCTTCGATGCGATGAGCTCACTGCTGACCTGGCCGGTCAGTGAGCTCACACAGTGGAGTATAGCATGTGTGGCAGGTCGGCGACGATCGTGCTCTCATTCCAGTGAATATTTATAGCGGTCTCTCAACCTGACAGGTGCGCACTGGAGGGGGGGGGGGGGGTAAAAACTTGTACGACAAGGCAAGCTGTCCACGAAAGTGATTTCGACTCACGCAATGTAGTAGACGTATGTTTTATACCGGACCTCGCATTGGCATCGTCACACTATTCTAGACGCTCCTTAGTCTGTCGGCCTCTGAAGAATGAGTCGCGGGCTCATTTCCAAAAAAAAAAAAAAATGACGGGCAGAGTTTCGCGGAGGGCAATGTTTAATAGACCGTAGTATTTAGGGTTTAACGTCTTGCACGTGGGCTATTCCAAACGTTCTATAGTGGAGGGCTCCACATTGACTTAGACGCACCTGGGGTTCTTTTACAGGCCATCTGACACCGCAGAGTACACGGGCGTTTTCGCATGTCGCCTACATCGAAATGCGGCCGCAGCACTCGAGTTCCGATCCTGAGCCGAAAGCCAGAGCCACCAGGAAGGGACATAATAGATAGTGTACGGAAACAGGTAGCTAAGAACAGCAGCGTTTCTTGGCACCAGTCTAACTAGCTTTAGTTCACCATACAAACGCAGCTGGCTTCGTTGTTTCTGCGACAGCTCTGTGTATACAAACGCGGTCTTGTGACAACAGCAAGCGCACTCTCCTATCGAAGACAACAACTTTGCTCGCCGGGCAGGATGAATCATAACGCGACTCACAGCAGAGATGGCGGCAAACCTTTGAGCAGCGCACAGGTATCGCACGAGCCAGGTCGGCGCGTCACGGGACTATGCATACAGGTGTCATGAGCGCAGACCTAGAAAGCAGAGAAAGCGTTCACGAGATGCAAACACCATTGGTAATTCTGCGAGGCATTTCCTGGTGCAGTGTGGCTGGCTGGTCAGGTGCTGCAAACCTGAGACGGGCTCGTCGCCTCCGACCGTTGCGGCGGCCGGCGCGCTTTCGGCCTCCCGACGAACCTCGCTCACCGGAGGCCGCGTGACAGGCCGCTGGGATATGGGATGCGGTGGCTGCTGTTCGCGCGTGCAGCTCGAAGGGCGGAGTGGTGTGGTTGTAGGTAAATAATGTAGCTGTCATAAGGGGATGCAAAATGTAATGGGGGGAGTCGTAACTTGACGAGGCTGTAGCTAACGGAGGCGAATATTTGCTTTTGTTCTGTGCCAGAAATACAGACCACAGAGCACACTGTTAAGCAGTGTCCGGCTCTACGGTCTTTAGTAAACGAAGCTATAAAAATATAATTACATCTATGGGGTTCTGCAGTGAGCGTTGCGATATCGTTTCGCTGGACTAATGATTACGTACGGTACGGTATGGTATGGTATGGTTTGGTATAGTATAGTATGGTATGGTATGGTATGGTATGGTATGGTATGGTGTGGTATGGTATTGTATGGCATGGTATGGTATGGTATGGTATGGTATGGTATGCTACGGTACGGTAAGGTACGGTAGGGTACGGTATGGTATGGTATGGTACGGCATGGTGTGGCGTGGTATGGTATGGAATGGTATGGCATGGTATGGTATGGTGTGGTGCGGTATGGTATTGTATGGCATGGTATGGTATGCAGTGAGCGTTGCGATATCGTTTCGCTGGACTAATGATTACGTACGGTACGGTATGGTATGGCTTGGTATAGTATGGTATGTATGGTATGGTATGGTGTGGTATGGTGTGGTATGGTATTGTATGGCATGGCATGGTATGCTACGGTACGGTAAGGTACGGTAGTGTACGGTAGGGTACTGTATGGTATGGTACGATATGGTGTGGCGTGGTATGGTATGGTGTGGTATGGTGCGGTATGGTATTGTATGGCATGGTAAAACGCTAAGGTTGCCCCGCCGCGGTGGCTCAGTGGTTAGGGCGCTCGACTACTGATCCGGAGTTCCCGGGCTCGAACCCGACCGCGGCGGCTGCGTCTTTATGGAGGAAAAACGCTAAGGCGCCCGTGTGCTGTGCGATGTCAGTGCACGTTAAAGATCCCCAGGTGGTCGAAATTATTCCGGAGCCCTCCACTACGGCACCTATTCTTCCTTTCTTTCACTCCCTCCTTTATCCCTTCCCTTACGGCGCGGTTCAGGTGTCCAACGATATATGAGACAGATACTGCGCCATTTCCTTTCCCCCCAAAAAACCAATTATTATTATTAAAACGCCAAGGCGCCCGTGTGCTGTGCGATGTAAGTGCACGTTAAATATCCCCAGGTGGTCGAAATTATTCCGGAGCCCTCCACTACGGCACCTCTTTCTTCTTTCACCGCCTCCTTTATCCCTTCCCTTACGGCGCGGTTCAGGTGTCCGCCGATATCTGAGACAGATACTGCGCGATTTGCTTTCCCCAAAAGCTATTATTATTATTATTATTATTATTATTATTATTATTATTATTATTTAGAAGAGTGCCATGTGAATATACTGGAAGATACGTATAACGGCTGCGCAGCTACCATAATCCTCCATAAAGTACATAACAGTTGTATCTTAACGGTACTCACCTACGGGGCAGAAACGTGGAGGCTAACGAAAAGGGCTCAAGTTAAGGACAACGCAGCAAGCCATGCAAAGAAAAATTGCAGCTGTAAAGTTAACAGACCTAAGAGACCGGAAGCGGGCAGAGTGGGTGAGGGAACAAGCGAGGGTTAATGACATCCTAGTCGAAATCAAGAGGAAGAAATGGGCTTGGGCAGGGCATGTAATGCGAAGGCAAGATAACCGATGGCCGTTCAGGGTAACAGACTGCATTCCACGAGAAGGCAAGCGTAGCAGGGGGCGACAGAAAGTCAGGTGGGCGGATGAGTTTAAGAAGTTTGCGGGGCTACGGTGGCCGCAGCTGGCAAAGGACAGAGTTAAATGGAGAGACACGGAGAGGCCTTTTCCCTGCAGTGGGCGCAATCGGGCTGATGATGAATGTCCGATCTACGCAGCATTAAAAGAAAGCTGTTTATAAGATAGCCAACTCCGACACGTGATTACGTCATGCACGGCGCCAAACGAAGCTCTGCTTGGCGGCCGCTCAGCAAGCAGCAAACAAAGCGTCTCCCGACTGGAGCAGCATCAGCAGCCAGCCAGACGACCGTCGGCGTCGGGTTCTCCACTGCACGAAGAGGTCAGACAAACCGGCGTGGTGCGGAGAGCGTCACGCGCTCTGCGCGCGGATCTCGCCATATTACTCATCCGGCTGAGTCACTCGGCTGGCCCCGGCCGCAGGCAGGAGGCGAAAGGGAGAAGGCTCCTCCACACGGCCCAGCGGCCGCCGCCGGCGATAAGGCGGCAAAGCGCATTCTCCGCCGATTCCCCCCCCCCCCCCCCCCTACCCCCGTGCCACGCGCGAACCGCGACGCCGACACGCTACACATACACCGGCACGCAGAAGGCGATGCCACGTGGTCGCACTGTTAGCTACAGATAGATGGCTGCTTCGATATTCGTAAGTAGGCAAAGCAGGTCGCTCATTACTGTCGGACACACGCACACGCACGCACGCACGCACGCACGCACGCACGCACGCACACACGCACGCACGCACACACACACACACACACACACACACACACACACACACACACACACACACACACACACACACACACACACACACACACACACACACACACACACACACACACACACACACACACACACACACGAAAAAGTTGCAGATGTACAAGCGTAAAAATGCTGCCGTTGTTGCATAAATGCAATCACAACGATTGCCCATTGAAGCCTATGTAATCAATGGAGGCTGTCTCCTTTTTCGTCTGCTACTTCTCCCTCTCCTTCCAAACTCGCCTGTATGTATGTGTAACATGTATAACCTACAATCATACCTGCGTGGTCCTGTATGCCAAGTGTGCAGTGTAATTCATACGTGGCCATGTATACAGTATTGTTATAACCAAGTGGGCTTGAACCTAAATTGTTAATTCCGGTGAGCTTCAGTGCGGACGCAAAAGGATTGCCGCAAACTACTCCCGCGCAGTTAGGCCCGCGAAAAATTTAGTGTGCCCACCCCAGAATGCATTTCTGCATTTTAAGTACTGCAGCGGAAAGTGATTGCGAAAATATTCATCGTGCAAATTTCCGCTGTGTCGGAGCGTTGACATTGCATCAGAAATGCATTTGAAGATCGGTAGTAGAATTTTTTTCCTCGAGTAATTTGGGTATTTTTCGTGTTCCTGTCGTTTACATTTAATGGGTTATACTAGACACGTCACGTTGCAGTCATTAAAATGTAAAAAAAAGCTAGTTTATTTTTAATAAAGGCGAGCAAAAAGAATTACTAAAACGAAAATAAAAAGTGAAAGTAAGCAGCCGCCCGGTAATACTTTATTACCTCATTATAACACGAGCCCTGAAACATGTGCTATTATTTCTGACACTGCAACAACAACAAAAAGAAAAGTAACTACAGAAAGCGGAAAACTAATGTCAGCCAAGCTATGTTGCCAATGTCGGTAACGGGAGCTTTTTTCAGATATTATTACACGGCACGCACTTTAGCCACGCTGGGCGCAGTATGTACTATAGTGAGCAAAAGTAAAAGACCCCTCCCGTCTCTAGTTCCGAAACCTGCCGCTCTGCATAGGGGCGCCACCTCATGAAGGACTCATAGTATTTCAATTTTAAACGAAGGAAATGTAGGGCCTTCGCACAGAATATTAGGAGCTCTCGATGATTAAAAAAGCAAGTTGATGACTTATCATCTACTTAAACATCCTTGTGCACGAAATTCATCTGCTTGTAAACGATAATGAACGCGCGCTCCTTTGAATCGCGAGGCCCCATACTCCGCATGAAGAGCTACGACTCCATGACTCACCGAGTGGAGCAAGTAAAATAGCAAGCGTTAACCCAGGAGTTGGCGGGAAGAGGCCGTGACTAATTGTCAAGCACTTCACCTCCGGGCGTTGGTATTAAGCTTAAAGTTGAGCGCTTGCCCTACTCATTCGGCATGACATTAGTAACTCAACAGGCGGCAGCGACTTTGTTATTCCGGGAATTATTTCGTGCGGAAGATAGCACATGTGCAGACGCCGGAGCGCTCCGTCATTCGCTACATTCAACGATATCTCTGCACTGGATAGTCGGCACTTACGCCAAGCCGCGCTTTTATTCCGCGCCATCTCGTAAAAGACACGTAGCTTGCACGTGCGCGGGTAATGGGGTACTCGTTTAATAAAATTCACATTTTTAAAAGTTTGTAAGATGTGCATTATGCACCAGAGGAAGATCTACGAGATTTTAAAGGAAAATGAAAAGCAGAAGACACACAAAGAAAACTTCTACGCCGTCCATGTATTGCAGAATGTGCCTGCAGAGAATAGTTGTGGTGGACAGAGTTTTCAGGAGAGCTGAGAGCAACGAAATGATGACTACTACAATCGCCATAAACGAGAGGAAACAGAAGACCTGTCGTATTTTTCGTTCCATGTGAAATGTGTGGATTCTCTTTCTTGAGGGCCTGACATTTTTCGTTTGTTCTGAAACACACACATACATATAGACACACAGCACATAATAGCACATCGCATAGCATCTCGTCACAACACGCACGACACAGCACAACACAGCACAGCACAGCAAAGAACAGCACAGCAGCGAAACAAAACAAAACAAAACACGACACGTCACGTCACATCATATCAGATCACATCACGCCGCATTTAATGACATTTAAATACTGCCGCAGCTACGTACAGTGTTCACAAAATTAATTTTCTACTGGCTTTTTTTTTTCATCTTTTCATATTGTATAAGCTTGCTGCATAAAATGCGCTGTCGTACCAAACGTGACAGTAATCGAAATGTGAACGGCAAAAAGTGACAATTTCAATTTTGCGAAGGCTCAAGGACTAGGACACGGGGACAAGCATGCTTCAACTCGCCTTCGAATACGTCGTCTCGCCAAACAAGAAAACACTAGCCGTACGCAGGACGAATGAAATATGGCTTTTCGATAACACAACGCACAGCTCTGCTACGGAACGAAGCAGCCCACCACGCAAACCGAACGGCGGTATTGGAGGTGACTTGCGAAAGTATAAGCGAATCAGGAGAAACGTTGTTTTACAAGATCCCGCGCATAATCGCGCATTTATTCCGTTCTTGCAGAAAACTGCGGAATTAGAATGAGGTACACAAATCGAACAGGAGTGCGCCGGCAATCACCGCAGTTTCGTACGACGGAGTAACCTCCTCTCCTTTCCCTAGTACACAGACGAGCGGATCGCCATTGACGTATAGTTGTGTGGTCTTTCCGCTCAAACTGGTGCCGCCTTTATACAACGGCCATCTAATGGCCTCTGGAATGGAAAAGATATTATCGCGATTTAATGGGGCTCCATTTGGGAGGCTTGTTTGTGGCTAGCTGTATGCGTGGGAAGCGACGCCTCCCGGCTGCCGGACGCGCGTTGCGTGCGATGTTAGTCAGCCCACGGGCGACGCTGATTCTGGCACACTTCCGAAAGCTCCAATGTTGATTCGGGCAAAAATAGATGCTCTCCGACGCCTTCGCTTCTACACGCACACACACACGCACACGCACACGCACAAGCTGGACCTGTTCTTTGCTTTTCCCGAGCGTGGGGAAAAATAAAGAGCTTTTGATGCGTTCCCCGACCGCGATCACGGCATGCAACGCGGCCCTGAGAATTTCTTCGTTGTTTGTTACGCTAGCACTCCGATCACAGGTAGTGCGAAGGGTGGTTGCAGTGAATGCATGGTGCGGCTAGCAAGGCATGTTCACTTGTTTTGCGTGGACTTGTGCGTCTTTCGTCATGTCCTGTCAGTTAGAGGTATGGTTTGAGCTGGTTGCTTGGCCGTGATATTTCAAGAATATGGGCACCTTTTGCTTTTCGCATGCATCAGAACGAGGCCGTCGTTGTCGGTACTAGATGTTGCATGCTCGTGCACAGCTGCAGAACGTCGCAACCGTGCACTGAATCATCACTGTGAGGGAGGCAATGAGCGCAGATCCTTCGGACGCTCAGGTGCAGAGAGAGGGGTATACAGGAGAAGAAAACGTGAGGAGGATAACGAAAACAAGGTTCTAGTTGGGCACCCTGCATTGCGGAATGAGAAGGAAGGGTTGTAAAAGAGGAAGAGAGGAAGATTCTCACTGTGCAGAACGAGGCCATAGTCTAGATGGACGGAAAACTAGGGGGTACAAAGCAGTACACTCCGCGAGTGTGTCCGCATGCCTCCCGCAAGTGTTTTTGCAACCACACGAGTACCATGTAGTGGGAGGCCTTCAGTAGTTTGCGGCATCGCCTTGTAAGCAAGTGCGTCGCAGCCAAAAATGCAGTGATGTCACTCGGCTCTTGAGCTCGGTAACAGTGCAGCGCTGGTAGAGAAAAGGAATGTAGCCTAGTCTATACTGTACAGGTGCACTTTAGCGCTCTTCAAGTGAGTTCAGAACTGGATTGTCATCCTAACGTGATCTGCAGTGTGGACGCTGCGCAAATATGAAGCAAAGTCCATAATCGCACTTCCCAATTAAAAAAAAGAATAAAGAAGCTTTAAGGCAGGAGAGAGGTGGCCCGTCGGCAAGGAGCACTTTGCCAGCACTGCCTTTTGGCTGCAAGCAGCCAAAGTGAAGAGAGCAGTGAATGAAGTGGCGACAGCACTTGCCTCCTCGTTAAGCTGATACCGTAACTCGGTTTGCTTACAAAGTAACCTGCGCGCATTTTTCGTGCCCGAGGGGTCGGCCCCACCTACGACCATTAACGAGCGTGCGAGCTTTGAAAGTCGTGACTTCAACGCGTGATGCGGTTTGAGCGAGCCTCTCAGCCGCTTCACCGGCAGTCGCGAATCCTGCCCCCGATATACGGGTCTTTATTCACATTATATACTACACCCCCCACGTGCGTACCCGCAGTGCTGCCGAATCTGTGCAGTTTGTTTCTTCAAGCGTTTGCCGCGGTGGGCTGTTTCCCGTACGGGAGGGGGGGGGGGGGGGTATAGAACTGCTCGCATCTCCATCCCCCCCTTCCTAGTCATCCTGTTCTGCCAGGCAAGTTTAACGGAAGTTCGCGCGAGACGTTTATTTTTGAAGCCTGCTCTTCATAATATTCGCTTCCTTTCTACCTGAAAAAAAACGTTGAAGTGAAGCGAACTTGGTGTTATAGCTGTGCGTTTTGCGACCCCCGCTTCTGCGCGTGCTTGGGCAGTCTGCTTCGGAAAGAAATCCCTTCCTCTCGATGTAGAAGCGTTCGCGGCCTTTAACGCTGAGGTAGCTCGCATAATAAAGCTGTGGTCAGGGGCGACGGTTGAAGAGTACACGGGCCAGAGCTCGCTGGATGTCAGGCACGTTCCAAAAGCTCTTCCGCTTTGCTTACGGAGGAGCAACGAGGTAAGAAGGATTGCGGCTCGCAGCCACAGGAACGTGCTCTTCCGGGATGCGCTCATTGTTTGCGAACTGTAGAAACAGCCGCACATTACACTGTGTCTAAATCCTGTTTGTATCAGAGTTTACGGCTGTTATTCTTGAACTGTGCATATGAAAAGGAGAGGCCACCGATTGGAAAGCCAAGTACGCTTTTCTGCGGTGTACACTTCATCTGAGAACGCGAACGTTATCAAAACAGCAACTTGTTACGTTGCCCGGTGCCTCAGTTAATTAGGTCGCCGACATAGGGTGGATTCAGAGCAGAGGTGCTTTATTGGAACGAAACTCTGACCTCTCAGAAAGTTCAATGGAAATGTTGGACGAAACTCGGAGCA
Organism: Amblyomma americanum; assembly: GCF_052857255.1. NCBI lineage: Eukaryota > Metazoa > Arthropoda > Arachnida > Ixodida > Ixodidae > Amblyomma > Amblyomma americanum. The sequence goes on along the minus strand of NC_135503.1, from coordinate 36,695,963 downwards.
CTCCGAAGGTTCAATAGAAATGTCTATCGGCCACAAGCCTCCTCAGTCCGGGGCAAAAGGCTGATCATAACAATGCCATCGAAACTGAAACCCTCTTTTTCTTTCTCGAGCTTCCCTGTTGCGCCGTACTTTTACAGTTTACCCAATGAGCTCTAAAGCATCGTTGTTCTTTATGCAAGAGAACAGCCATGCATTTCAGGGGGAATGGCAGCGGAGTTTGTGAATCTTGTACTTTGTTGGCAATCACAGATGTACGCCTCCAGTTCATCGATCACGAAGTGGTCAAATAAGGTGACATGCATTGCAGTATGCAGCGTTATCGCAGTGTAAAGCCATGTAAATGTCAAATGGAATTGAATAATTGTAGCCTTCTCAATTCATATGAATTCAAGTTCGAGTCGCCGCCGCGGCGGCTTAGTGGTTATGGCGCTCGGCTGCTGACCCGAAAGACGCGGGTTCGATCCCGGCCGCGGAGGTAGAATTTCGATGGAGGCGAAATTCTAGAGGCCCGTGTACTGTGCGATGTCAGTGCACGTTAAAGAACCCCAGGCGGTCGAAATTTCCTCGGCCCTTCACTACGGCGTCCCTCATAGCCTGAGTCGCTTTGGGACGTTAAACCCAATAAACCAAACCATCAAGTTTGAGTCATATAGTTCAATGAGCCGCACGCACATTCCGCGTGTGCAACCGCATTTGCCATGGCTGCAAGAAACGCACCTGGCACGAACTTCAAGTTCGCGATTCTTGACGATAGGCGGCGCTTTCGACCAACCAAGAAATGCAAACGCCTGTGCTTAAGACGTTCAATATAAAACGGTGAATAAGGCGCGCTTGTAGAGCGCGTCGCAAGCGTCGAGAATCGCGCCGACAATGTATCCGAGCGTAGCTGAGCCGCGCACACTAATGAGTCAGAGTGAGGAGTGATGCAGACACACTCTCGCCCCCTGCCAGGAAAAGAAGTGAGAGGGTAAACGGAGCTAAGGTCTGCGGATCACGGGTGTCCTCTATGGCCTGGTTATCCATAGGACTTAGCGAGGGAGCAGCTGCGTATCACTCTAGTTTGTTGCGCGTCGTGTCTCAATGCTGTTTGCATCTGTCTCCACTCTTATATCCTTTACCCTCTCCCTTCGCTCTGGAGTGCTTAGCTTTAGTCGGACTTGGCGGATCGCCAAAGGGCCTAAGCGGAACAGAGCGCTCTTTTTCACAGGGCCCTAGCGCCGGGCTCTAATGAAGTTTTTCCTCTTCCCCTCGTCTTATATACGCTCTCGAATTCTTGGGTTCATGGTCCCAGCGTAAGCCATGCGGCGTTGAAGCGTATCTGGGGCTTACAGCCACAATCCGCAGCGGCCAAGTATCGCAAGTGAAGGTCGTGCAGAAATGCAACTGTGAATGAATAGGGCGCGAACTGGGCGAAAGGTTGGTGCTGAATTTAAAAAGAGGAGACAAAATGCAGCTGCGAACGAGAAACGGCTGGTGCAGAAATACATTCACAGATATTGCACAGAGAAACTCGTATATGCTATCGAGGCTGTGTTGTCCGTCTTCAACTATACTTCCTCCGGTTCTTCATCTTCCGCCGCTTCCAGGGTCACCTGGATAACACTGTTCACCTATCCTCATACCTACGAGAATAAGTGCGCAGTGACCGCTATGCGTGGCCATGCCTACGGTGTTTACATACGCCTGCGAAGACACGTGTGTTCTGTACATTGTTATCCAGGCTAGTTCTCTTATTCCCTTCTTTCGGCTTTTTCCAATCGGAGGGACTCCAATATGAGGAAATGAAACGAATTCTGCCATTGTGCAAGAAAAACTGGGTCAACGAGAACCTGGAATGTAAGCCCCGGATTGTATTTTTACATCACAGGAATAAAAGTAAGACAGTTGAAGTTCGGCCAGGAGAAAAGAGTCGTGAGTAAGACATGGCAGAGCAGAGTTCTCGATGCGTCCTGGATGTATGTGTCTCCGGACGTGTATAGACTTCACTGTTTGCATTTTTTTTTTACTCTTTGTAAGCAGTGCACAAAGAGTGGGTAATTGCAATTTCTACACACATACACTCAACGACAGAGCTTGAAAGGACGGCTCTTGTGTTGATACTCCTCTTTTATAATGAGAGCTGAGAGGGATAACAAATATAGAAACAGGCCTGCTTCACTGCCCCAGCTCAGGTGCTTCAGTATCGATGGCAGATGCCGGGGCTAGCAAAAATCTTTTCCTTCCTTTTTACTATTATTTTTAATAAAACCACTACCACCACCTGCTTCACTACATATCAACAAGTGGCTTGTGAAACAAAGTTTTTATTTATATATTTATTATAGATACCTCAAGGGCCCTTGAGGGCTTTACATGAGGGGTGGGCTAAAAACCTGGTGTTAATGGAACATAGTTTCGATGGCTTTCTTGAAATGGTCCGGGTTTGTAAGAAGGATGGTACTGGTGGGAAGACTGTTCCAGTCACGCGCTGTTTGGATGAAGAAGGAATGAAGATGGGCCACGGTGCGAGCAGGAGGTGGGTAAACGGCCTTGTGGTGGCTTGTGCGGGCTGAAGAACGATGAGCAGGTTGGATAGGACAGTTGTGAGTAAATTTATGATATATTTTGTGATACAAGCATAGCCTTGCAACAATACAGCGTTGCTCGAGGTTAGGTAGGCATGAATTATTTTTCAGGGAGGTAACACTGGTGGAGTATAAGTAATTTGAGTAGATGAATCTAACGGCGCGATTTTGCGCAAGTTCAACACAGTGGGTTAGGTTAAGTTGAGCGGGGTCCCAGATGGCTGATGCGTACTCTAACTTTGGCCGAAATAATGTTTTATAAGCTAGCAATTTAACTGCTGGTGAAGCTAGACGTAAATTACGACGTAGGTAGCCGAGAGTTTTGTTAACATTGTTAATTATCCGCGTTATATGGGTAGACCAGTTAAGGGTACCCGAGATGTCAACACCAAGATACTTTGCAGTTGCGGGGTAAAACACTAGAACCGTTCAGAAGATAATTTGGGGTAGGGTAATTTTGTCGTCTGTGAAAGGAAACAAGCGCAGTTTTGTTAGTGTTTAATACCATCAGCCATCTACGACACCACTCCTCCAGCCTTAATAGATCACATTGAAGAACATTATTATCTGCTGCACTATTAATAGAACGGTAAATAACACAATCGTCGGCGAATAAGCGGATGTTTGATGAGATATTATTAGGCAAGTCATTGATGTGAATTAAGAAAAGGAGAGGGCCAAGAACTGTACCGTGCGGCACACCAGAGAGTACGTCAGAGAGTGAAGAAGATTTGTTGTTGGCTTCAACAAGCTGCTGACGATTATGAGGAAAGCCTGTATCCAGTTGAAGACGAGCGGGTCAAGATTTAGTTGTGAAAGCTTTAGTAGTAGGCGTTTGTGAGAGACTTTGTCGAAAGCCTTCTCGAAGTCGATGAAGAGAGCGACAACAGGTATGTTAAGGTCTACATTAGTACTTATGTCGTGAAGGAATAAGGCAAGTTGAGTGTCACATGAAAGTCCTTTTTGAAATCCGTGCTGGTTAGGGTGAAAGAACTTAACAGATGTAAGGAAATTTGTGATTTGCGAGTAAATAACGTGCTCCATAATTTTGGAACAGACGCTGGTTAGAGATATGGGCCGGTAGTTAGTAGAACCTGGCTTTGGAACTGGAACAATCTTACCCACCTTCCAATCATGAGGGACGATGCTGGATGACAGTGACTGCTGAAAAATGTGGGACAAAATAACACTGGTGATTTCCTTGGTGCTGTTGAGGACTTTGGCATTGATGCCGTCGACGCCAGCTGATGAATTCAATTTTAAAATTCAACACTGCTCGAAGTCTGGAAAATTTCAATTAATAATCGATGTCAAAAAAGGTGCGTTCACGCATCAACTATGACCGTTAGCCCGTTTGCTACCGACGGTGGCTTTAGCGGCTCGGTTAATGAAGCTGACCAACGAGCAAAAAATGTGGTCAACCAGAGTCGACCTCGTCTCACGACCAACGAATGTTTGTTTCGCCTTTGTCTGAAGTTCTGAGAGTATTCTTGCTGCTGTAATTAACACGACTTAATTTATTTTAGCTTTATCTTCATAGCTTCCAGTTGTGTGTTTCCTGTATGGACCTTCTAGTACCAAATCTCGCTTCCATTCTACCCGTAGGTTAAACCACCTTCCGTAAGAAGGCGGCGGAGTGTAGTGTATTCACGTGCTGTGATGGCATTCATGTACTGTGATTGTTCTAACCGCTCGCTCACTCGAATCTACATTCCAGAGATATGCTTAGCCTTCCGCACTTCAATTAGTATCAAATACGGCTTCCCCAGCTTACTCAGTAGCGAGAAACGAGGTCTTACTTATCCTGCCCTTTCCCTGTTCACTTCCTCCTCTCCCTCCAATCTCTTCATTCTCAAAGCCGCGAAAGGCTAATAATAATTGGTTTTTGGGGGGAAAGGAAATGACGCAGTATCTGTCTCATATATCGTTAGACACCTGAGCCGCGCCGTAAGGGAAGGGATAAAGGAGGGAGTGAAAGCAGAAAGGAAGAGGTGCCGAAGTGGAGGGCTCCGGAAAAATTTCGACCACCCGGGGATTTTTAACGTGCACTGACATCGCACAGCACAAGGACGCCTTAACGTTTTGCCTCCATAAAAACGCAGCCGCGGCGGTCGGGTTCGAACCCGGGAACTCCGGATGAGTAGCCGAGCGCACTAACCACTGAGCTACCGCGGCGGGTCCGCGAAAGGCTCGAGTGTCTCATTTCCAGCGAGTCACGACGGAGACTCCAAGCTGCTTGTCTCTATCGCGCAGGCACACGCGCGCACAAACGCTTTGCGTCGCGCAGAGAAGGCGTTGGGTGCGATGGGCGTAGAAAGAGAGGCGGCGGGGGAGAGGTAGGCGCAGCTCACCGGACCGAGTCACGCGTGGCTTGACAGCCAGTTTTTTTCCAGCGTCCGGCAATCGCGCTCGGCGCGGGCGTGGCGCGTTCACCGCCGCCGTCGCCAGGTCGCGATTCTCAGAGCGATTCTGTTACGCGCCCCCGACACGAGACGGCGGCGGCGGCGGCCGATCTGCCAGACACTCCGGCGGCCCGGCTGCAGCCCTCTTCCTCCTCCGCCGCCAACGCTTGGCCCACTGCCGGAGTGGACAAACCGCGCTTAGGCGTCCACCATCGTGCTCGCATATGCCGCTACTCTTCTCCCGTGACTTTCTGATTCTCTCCTCTCGTGTTTTAGCGCGTACGCTCGTTTTTGTTCCCACTGGTCGGGCAAGGTCGCGCCGCTTGGTCGGCAGGGCAGCTAGACGTGGGCGTTTTAAAGCGAGCAGGACGCCACCGCTTACGCGTGCCGGGTACGGATTTCGTCACGATGTGCGCGTCGAAGTTTGTTTTGTGGGAAGCGTTCTAAGATGTTAACGAGTCTGATACGAAAAAAAAAAATCGCTACGCATTTATTGGTGCTCACTACGTGCCTGTTGAAGGCAGGGGAGGAGTCGTGGCTTTTTTAATGAAGAGATGCGCAAAATGGCGTGCTTTCGCCGCTGCTGGTGTAGCGGTGAAACGGTGGCAAAGCGTCGGTAAACAAGCTTTGAAGAATTCCTCCTATTTGACTTCTACGAAAAAGAAGGGAAGCATTAAGATACACAAATAGAACGCGACCATGCGATGTGACTCGACAAATTTCCTTTAGCAATAGTAACATTTCGCTTTTACGTAGACCGCTTCCCCATTTCTCCTTCGAATTCGATTTCGGCATCTCTTTTTCGCTCGGCTGCTGCGTGATGATGGTGATGGGTCGTTTCTGGATACGGCGGCAGCAGCTGGCAGAGGACAGGGTTAATCTGAGAGACACGTGAGAGGCCTTTGCCCTGCAGCGGTCGTAGTCAGGCTGATGATGTTTATCGAGGGTGGAGGCTTCACACACCACCGCACTTTTCCTTATTCTTTGCTGTGATAGGCCCATGACTTTACTTTTTAATAACTAAAAGACAGTTGAATTCAGCGTTGTTTTGTAACGCACAGCTAGCCAACACGCTGTTTCCACCTCCCACAGGCAACTACGAGCAACCAGCCGGTTTGTTTTGTTTTCAGAGTCGTTTGATACAGAAAGACCCCAGGGGTGCCAAAGCATTGAATAATTAGAGGACAGTAAATGGCTGCGCGACACACGAGTCCAGTGCTAGCAAAAGCTTGCTTCTTGAGTGCTGGCGAGAGCCGCTTCTGAGCAAGCTGACGCGTAACCTCGCTCAAGAGCTAGCGACAACTTAAGCGCATATGGTTAAACCCGTAGGCGAGTAGTTGTGGCCGTTCTTACCCCCAACAAGTATACTGAACAGCCCTGCCGTGTGGTGAACAGGATATAAGGAGATGTCCACTAGGAGGGTCAGGCTAGTAGGTAGTCAACGTGAGGATCCATAGAGCACAATATTTTTGTGTCCCTTGAATATTGTGCGCTATCTATCCTCATGTCCACTAGGAGATATGTCGACGTCGTCGATCTGTATTCTGACTTCACTAAGCATTCTTTTTCTCTAATTTTTCTTGACTCATGTGGTATTTGTTTTTCTTTTGAGAAATTCCATAGGCCCGTGCACTGTGCGATGACAGTGCACGTTAAAGAACCCCGGGTGGTCTAAATTATCCGGAGCCCTCCACTGCGGCGTCCCTCACAGTCTGAGTCGCTTTGGAAAGTTGAACTGCATAAGACCATAAAACCGTTCCTTATTAGTGGACGGTACGCTTTCCGAACAAAATCTACGCGCTGTTAGCAGAAGACCGTTAGCACGTGCTATACCTGGAACGTTAAATAATATAAAACCACTTGATTAGGGCATTATTTTTATGTTTTTCTCACCACCGCTTATGTTTCATTCACTTGTTGTTCTCGTAGTCACAAAAGAATGGAAACCCGAGCCACAGCAGCACCCAGACTTCTTGCGTGGAAACCTTTCTGTTTACAACCACCGCCGTGTCTGCTCGATGAGCTACGCGGAGTTGAAGACAACGGATAGACCGAAGAAACGTCGAAAGAAAGGGGAACGTACGTAATGCTAAAAAAATAATGAAGTAGAACGAAATGAATCTGACACGATGGCCTTTGGGATGCAGATACAGCCAGCTGTAGCAGCAGACGAGCGCAGAATATTCAACAGAAGTTGGTAGCAGCAGCAACAACAAATACAGCAACAAAGGGAAACCGCCAATTCGCCAGCGCCTGCCACGCACTCCGGTGCAGCTTCATTACATCCAGCTCGCATTCAGCAGTTGAGAAGAGGGCTTTGTCGGCTCAGGAGATGCTTCATAAGCGCGGCGGAGATCCACTCGCGAGCCTTTCAGAGAAGGGATGAAGCGAACGCGGGGGAAAGTGGAGAGCTGGAAAGAAGAGGAGGAGAAGGACTTGAATGAAGATGCGCCTTGCCAGGCCTGCATTATGTAAGCAATGAAGCGAAGTAGGCCAGAGCTGGGACGCCTGGGCCGCCGGAGCTTGTTATCTCTTTCTCTCTGCCCCTGTACTTTTCTTTCTTTTTTTCTTCATCTCGTCGATTTTTGCCTCCTTACTCGGCCGCCTCTTCGCGGTTGGATTGTGTACGGGAGTAAGTTTACGCTCTCCGGGCGTTATAAAAAGCCCCAGCCTCGTCGCATCGAGTGAAAGGGTGGCCGACACACATGCGCTGCATGGAGCGGGCGGCCTTCCATCCGAGCAACGGCAGTCTTGCGATTGCTCGAGGTTCGGACGGTTAGGTCATTTTCGAGGTATCAGAAAGTGGCGCCATCACTTAATTATATTCCTGGAAAGTGTGCGAACTTGATTAAATTTTGTCACGAATTATCACACGCATGGCTATCAATATGCACGTATATCTTCTCACAGGCTGCAATTAGTGAACCTCGAAAGATATTTTTTTGAGCATCTAATCTCCAGCTGTTCATTTTCTTCCAAGAATTTACAGATATTTACCCGTGAGTCTCCTCCTCACGAAAGCTTCTTTACACAATCCATGATAGTCTACAATGCAATATATATAGACAAATACAAGTTTTTACAAAGACTGGGTGCAACTGCCGCTGAAGTGCATTCTTACTGCGATTTTCATATGCGGACACGCCTTAATTTTTTCGCCGCTACTCTGCTCCTTACGGAAGATGTCACTAGAGCCGATGTATTCCATCGAGGCTCTCTTCTTCGACCACTTCTTCATCTTTCAGCTCACTCGCATACACGAATAATCTATCCCCCAACCTGAGCGACCATGCATGTATGCAGGGTACGCTATAGGTAACAGCGCATGGGGAGTGCAAGACAGCGGTAGGCTTTAATGTGATGCATGTTAACTATGCAACGCGAATCCAAAATTGGGTCCGCACTAAAAGCAAATTGTAGCACAACACGCGACTCGGTTGATCGGAAATCGTACAGACAAGCGGCGACGATCTTCTCTTCACCGCAATCGCTGCACATCCGCTCCAGTAGAGAGGAGCACTCCTCGCATCCCGGCGCCTCGCCGAAGCGTACACAGCGCTAGGGAAATAAGCGGCCTAATCTTGGCCCCGGGTTTCACGGCGCCAATGCGGCCCGTGGAGCGTAAAAGCCGCACCCTCCCCCTCTTTCCCTGCCCCCCTTCAGACCCGGGGCGGCAGTGGCCTGTTTACGGGGACGCATAACATCCCGTTTGTACACAACCCCCGCGAGCACTGGGGCACAGGGCATCTGCGTTGTCGACCTCGCCTTTAAACTTTTTGCTTCCGGTTTTCTTTTCTATTTTAATCGTGCTGCTGTGAATATGACAAGGGAAACTGCTTGTGTCTAATCGTCGTTTATACTTCTAACTCTGCTCTCATTCATTCAGCTCCGGGGTCTTAAAGCACGAAAACTAAACCCTAAATTAACGAGAAAATAAAGGCCGAAGGATGGTTATACAGGTGGGCGTGGCGACAGACGTCCCGTCGCTAGCTGCTGTTCCACGAAAGGCGCTTGCTTAAGCAATATTTAGACATTAAATACTGAGCCATGATTTCACAGCGAAGAAAGCTACTGGTTTGGCTATAATTTAATCGCGGCCATGCTTGATGTCTCGCTTTGAGGATCATATAATTAACTACTGCGTTTTATTTGGCTCTCTCTGACGTAAGATAACTACTAGTGTCGCCTGCATAATACAGCGACGCAGTCTTCCTGAACGTTGTTTAGCAAACCTTGTACCAATAACCATCATCATTCCCTGTTCAATGCTTATCTTATTTCACAAACACTCTTGGAGCCTTTTTAATGCCGTACACATTGTGGCACACGTGTGGACTTGCGTATCATTTATCGTTTGTTTAGTACCAACAGTTATTTCGAGCGGTTGGGGAACCTGCGCCGCCAAGGTGGCACTGCAATTGTTCCATTCGGTGACTCAAAACTGTTTTTATCAGCCGCTTGGGCCGCTGCAAACGCGAGAACATATTCTGCGCGATTAGATACCCGCGTTTGGCTGACAGCATCCATTGCCTAGCTTTTCTCGGCGTAGCCCAGATAGCTGACGCACGACATGTGCGCCTTCGACAGAGCGCGGAGGCTCACGCCAATAAGCGACTGAAGGTGGCGCGGAAAAGTACTAATAGTACTACCCAAAACTGCTTGCTCTTCTCGCTAGGCAGTGTGTTATGGCGCTGCAATCGGCACCGCAAACTTCAGCGCATGTTTCCATTACGTGAGTAGAGCCTGCGGACAGCGGTAGAGCACTAATGCTTTTGGGGGAAACGATCACTGATACGCCAGACCTGCCTAATAAGTTAGAAAAAGACGCCGTCGATACAACGCTGCAAACGCCACGATGACTGCAATATTGTTTGCAGCATCGTTTGTCGAGCGGTAACCGGATGGCTCAGAGAAACGGTTCGCGCTTCTCTCTCAATTTATCAAGCACGCTATCATTTCTACACTTGGCCGTCAAAGTATCTTCCGCAATCATCGGGATCTTGCGTTGTCAAGCTTACAGTGTGAAATGAGGCACGCACATAAGCATGTCCAAGAGACGAGCCAAACCGCTGTGTGTGATGCTACACGGAACCGATTATAATACGTCGAAGCGTCTATAAGCGAGAAATTTCAAAAACCTTCGCTTGTGCCGCGCAAATCTACCTATTCCCGAACGCTGCACCGACGGTCTCACTTTCAGTGACAGCCACCCCCCGTCCAATCAGCGAAAATCCCCCCCCCCCCCCCCCCCCCCCCAGTTTTTCAATGTCATTGTGGCGATAGGCCACTAACGAGGCAAAAGAAACAAATACGCTTTGACCACTTGCAATCTCTAGGTTATTTATGAAACAGTAGACGAATATTTCAAGGTCCAAGCATAAGCGGCGCCTTTTCTCTCACTTTCCACAAAATTATCTCCCACTACAGTATTAAGCGACCAATCTCTGAGCTTAACACCACACATAAAAAATTTATCACCTATAGTTTCCTTGCTTGCAGGTACTATTGGTTTCTTTCGTGTCGTTCAACACAGTGATTGCCCACAGCGGCTTCAGAAGCACAATCCTGCTTGGCGGAAAGTCACACGGTCAATTCGCAGGACACCACAGCCATTTTGTCGACTAGAAATATGGACGGCACTGCAGCATTACTATATCGTTATTACCAAAGCGATAAGTAGTGGACGAAAAACAAGATACCCTCTTTAAAAAAAACAAAAAAAAACTAGTGGGGATACTTAAGCTCCGCATTAGCGGTATGACGCGATAGCCTATTGGGTTCATTCCCATACGCAGAAGGTCATTCTCTAAGTTCGTCGATCGGTGGGAGCCTTCATACCACTTCTTACACAGTGGTGCAGCGGTTAAGCGATGCGCCACTGCCCTGAGTTGACAGGTGCTGCCGCCGGTGGGTCTTGTGCGAACCAGGCTGCTCTTTCCGAGCTACCAATCATTACATTTAGCTCCCACCTGTCACAGTGAGCAGTTTGTTCACTGTCCGATGGGCAGGTTGTGATCATGCTATAAGGTCACGTGACACAGGTGGCCCACCTTAGTCGCTCTATGGGCACCCCCTGCCAGAGTCATGCCCGTGACTTTTCGCTCTCAACGCTGACATTGTATTTTCTGAACAACGGGGCCTTTAACTCTATCGCGTTATTACATGGGCTTCAAGGGAGGTCCCTTTGGAGGTACGCAACTAAGTAACTGGGAGAGGTAAATACTGCACAAAGGAATACTCCGCGGCATCCCACGCAAACTGTGTAGTCCAGGCGTAGCATCGTTTAGCCTGCAATGTTTCTTTTTCGCTTTCAAGAGGCCAAAGTTCGCTAGTTCGATTAAGTCGGTGCCCTCACCATGGGCCATCCATTTCCGACCAGGGCAACGGTGCGTCACAGCCGCAAGCCTGAACGCGCGGCTTTCGGAGTCCGCGGTCGTTTCCCGGAGACTAGTACACACTGTGCTCCCGCGAGGTGCCTGATGCATGCGGCCTCTTTAATCACGCCGCGAAAAAAAAACTCGCGGTTCCGGGCACTCCGGGGGCAGGCGCTGTCCGCGGGCAGTGCAAGGAGCACAGCCCGAACGCGCGCCGCGCCGCCTTCAGCCGGACGCGGTGAGCGCCTCGCACAGGCAGGCGCGTTGTTGCCGAGGTCATTTATTAGCGTGCAACAGCTGCTCGTGTCGAGTATGGATGGCATCTCGGGAACCACCGGCTGCCGCTGTACCGCTCCTGCATAGGTCCTTCCTTCCTGCTGTCGATTGGGCTGAGCGGGGGAGGAACTGGCCCGGCACCTTTTCTTTTATTCAACGCGTAGTTTATCAAGAGATTATCGAAAACTTAATTTGCGCGCCGCCTGTTCAACCGCTGCTCGTGTGGCGTCGTCAGGTGTACGAGTTGCGCCCCTTCACCGGTGTCCAGCATCACGGCAGTATAGCGTCTCTGCTGGGAAACTGCGGCCCGATACAACCTCGCGTTGCTTTTTTGGGTTTTCTCGTCATGTCACGCGTGCTTTGGTCCACCGGGAACTTTCCTCTGCCGTCCCCGCTTCGCTTCTTGGTTCGGAGGGGCATTGTTTTGACATCGGCAGCCTCCGAAGCAAGCTATGTTCGCGGGTAGTACAAGCCCGTGGTTGAAGGCCAACGGTCACTGCACGTGCCGTTCCCCGCTTACACCTTCTGGCACGCGGGGAAGGAACAGCGGGGGAAAGGGCTAAGCGAGAGAAGAAACTTCGAATGCTTGTGGTATATGCGCTCCCCATAATTTCAGAGGAGCGGTCTCCAGCCCCATTAGCACCGTTCCCCCAACTCTCACGGCGCCAGCACTGAGCGACCAAGAGTGGCACGCAAAGTTGTGGTTTGCATAGAGTTCGCGTGCCGTTACACGAAAGCTCACTGTGTGTGTGTGTGTGTGCGTGCGTGCGTGTGTGTGTGTGTGTGTGTGTGTGTGCGTGCGTGCGTGCGTGCGTGCGCGCGCGCGCGCGCGCGTTCGCTCGCTCGCTCGCGCGAAAGCTTGCATTTCGACACACGGGCAGAGAAGGGCCCCGCGCGGACACAGTGAAGCGCGACAGCCGTACGCTTTGTCCCAACCCACCGGAGCAGCGGAGAGGCTAGCCTTGCATGTCGCGTGTGCAAGGAGAGGGGGTGCCTCATGCGCCAGCGCTTGTCCGTCGTCGTTTTGTTTGAAGAGGTCTTCTCGCCTCCTCTCCTCGCCCTCTTCTATGCGCCAGCTGCGCCACACCGACGGGGCGACCTTCGCCACAGTCACCAAAGGGGGGAGAGAGGTTCGGGTCATTTGCGGGGCGTGCTCCGCGGAATAGTGTCAGCGTGCGTGCGCGTCAATAAAGCCAGGCAAGGTCACCGGAAGCGTGCTGTTGCAACTTCCGGGCTGCCCTCGCTCCCGAAGACCGCACGGCGCTTCGGCCGGCTGACGGTCGCCGGACTATCTTCCGCGTGGCCCGAGTTGACCTCGGCGCTGTCTGCTCTGGCCCCAGGTGGCCTCTGCAGAAGCGCTCCGATCCAACACCTGACAGCGGTTAGGTTTTTATTCTTAGGGGCTATCATAGGGTGTACTTGAGACCCGTCGCCTTCCAGAGCTTCTGTATCACCAAAGCGCGGTCAGCCTCTGGCACACAGGGACGACCCATGACGAGGTAAATGAATGTATATCCATCTACCCACCATTTTGACAGCTGCTCTGCAGGGATTGCAAAGTGGACCGATCGAACATCACGCGCTTTTTATGAGACTGGCCCATCATTGATGAAGTGACTTTTCGAAGCCGACCCCGAGACGCCCGTTATCTCCAGGATTGGATTGACTCGCACAGGCACGCGGAACAAGGCTTGCTGGCACAACGGGCTCAGCCAAAAGAGGCGCACACCCTAAACCAGATTTGATGTCGACGACACGGTGCTGCTCGTGACCCTTCTCCAACCACATCCGCCCCATTAACAGGCCATGAAGACATCCCCCTGAAATTCGTTTTAGTGCTTGAAAGCACAACTCCAGACGTACCATACCCGAGCAAGAATCTTTTACCTTGTGCTTCAAACTGACCCGAGCTTACTCGTGTTCGGGTTATTTCGGAGGATCGTCGCGCCAACTGTAGCCAGCGGGAAGAGGGCGCCGCTCCACCTAGGTCACGTGACTTTGTGGCGTCATCACAACCTGCCCACCGTATTGTCCCTTACAAAAAATTCTTCAGACGGTCTATAGACTCTCCATAGACCTGTGTCTATAAAGTCTATAGACTCTCTATAGACACCCCCTAGAGTACAGTCTGTAGGCAATACATATCCTATAGACAGTCTATAGACAATCTATAGAGTTATGGTCGTACACTTTTAGTAGACTTTTGTCTATAGACAGGCTATAGACTATCAATAGACAAAAAATAAATATCTATAGGAAGGCAGTAGTGCTAATAAGATGTCTGTAGACTGTCTATAGGCCATTTTTGTAAGGGGTCAGCAAACTGACCACCACGGCAGGTCGCAGTTAATGATTGGTCTGTGATAAAAACAGCCACCAACTATCACAGCCAACGGTGGCTGTGATAGAAACAGCCCCCTACCAGTGCAGCGGCGCATCTCTTAACTGCTGCGCCACTGCGCTGGTAAGCGGTATGAGGACCCGCCGCGATCTATGAACGTTAAGTAGAGAATGACCAATTCCGCATATATGGTGTCATTGGCCGTTAATAAAGCCGTTAAGGCGGAGCGTAAGTGTCCCCTGCTTTCGCACGTGGACTCGGTTTAACTAAGTTAGACCCCTACCACTTTTTATCAATTGATAAGCGTATGCAAGCGAAGTTGCTGCTTTAGTAGGCAATGGAGGTGCGTTTGAGGAATGTATCACTACCGGAGGCACAGTTTCAACATTGTAATTTGAGCGCGGTAGAGTTATCAATGCAACACTCTTACAAGGCATAATGAGAGCCTACCCAAAGGCAATGCGTAACTGGTACGTCTTTAAATAGAGGAATAATGGGTTAGTATTACGTGTGAGATGAAGGATGGGAAGCAAAGAATCACGTTAGGAGAAATGCAGCTGTAATGAAACATGACTTAAGGCGGTGTAGAAGGTCAAGTTACTCGTGTAGTCTGGAAGGGTGCAACTGTTCCAGTCCTTAAGTATGCAAACAGCGTATGCCCTAACAAATGTCCCAGAAAACATAAGTAAACGCAAATCCTCACTCCCACGTACTGACCGAGCCCAATGCTGCTTAGCTTCTATGATCGGACGAGAACCGGCGTATTCAGCATGGTATGCCCGATGGCCACCCGCCGCGGTGGCCCAGTGGTTAGGGTGCTCGGCTACTGATCCGGAGCACCCGGGTTCGAACCCGACCGTGGCGGCTGCGTTTTTATGAAGGCAAAACGCTAAGGCGCCCGTGTGCTGTGCGATGCCAGTGTACGTTAACGATCCCCAGGTGGTCAAAATTTTTCCGGAGCCCTCCACTACGGCACCTCTTTCTTCCTTTCTTCTTTCACTCCCTCCTTTGTCCTTTCCCTTACGGCGCGGTTCAGGTGTCCACCGATATATGAGACAGATACTGCGCGATTTCCTTTCGCCAAAAACCGGTTATTATAATTATTAACACAAATCCTGTTAACCAACAATGCACACGAGCGCGTTCAGATTAGATTCAGGCACACATAGCAGGAGGGCAATGGAAGCTGTACCAGTGGATACGGAGATAGCTGTAAGAATTTAGGTGTCCCGGCGCAAGAGGCGAGATTTTGCATTACCAAAAGTTAGGGCGAAAAGCGACCATATATTTCAGCCATATATTTCAGCAAGCTTCCGTGCGATGCTGGTTGGTGGATGACGCTTAAGGACGACGTACACATGGAACGAACTTTTACGACGAAGTTCGCGCAGGAGACAACACTGCAGCTTTCTGGAATACGAATGGCTCGCGTCTGGCCTCACTTCATGAATTGTGACGACGGGCGCCGATATCTAACAAGTTCAGATCAATACAGGCCAGCGTACTTTTCGACGCCGGACGGCCGACGAATGTCGTCAGATGAAGTTCGTCGTTCCATTAGAAATTCGACGTATATCTGTTCCAAAGTAGTCCTTACAATTTGGAGAAGAATCCGCAGCGTTTCGGCTTGCTTGAAAGATACACTTGAAAGGAAACAAAAATGTAGTAGGAATTATAGCATACAACGCTTGTGCCACAAATGCATTTCCTTTATTTGACAAGGCCGATCCCGGAGGTGTGCAATACCGGGCCAACCGGTGGCGCAAGTGAAGCAACCATCAAACTTTCCGCCACATTTCCAAAAATAAGTCCAATTGGCCCCGTAACAGATACTCTACGGGATCCCGACGTTCGCGCATCACCTAAATAGAAGTGGCTTTTCCTCCATAAAAAAGCGGCGGCTGCGTTTTTATGGAGGAAAAACGCTAAGGCGCCCGTGTGCTGTGCGATGTCAGTGCACGTTAAAGATCCCCAGGTGGTCGAAATTATTCCGGAGCCCTCCACTACGTACCTATTTGTTCCTCTCTTCTTTCACTCCCTCCTTTATCCTTTCCCTTACGGCGCGGTTCAGGTGTCCAACGATATATGAGACAGATACTGCGCCATTTCCTTTCCACCAAAAACCAATTATTATTATTTATTATTACTTTTCTTCGCATAAAATTTGAATGTTTGCAGACTTACTAGATCGCCGCTTCCCTTTTGGCTAATTATTAGATTCCTGGAGCATTTCTATATAAATTGTTTCCAGCCACTTCTATTTAGGTGATGCGCGAACGTCCGGATCCCGTAGAGTATCTGTTACGGGGCCAATTGGACTTATTTTTGGAAATGTGGCGGAAAGTTTGATGGTTGCTTCACTTGCGCCACCGGTTGGCCCGGTATTGCACACCTCCGGGATCGGCCTTGTCTTTAGCGCGTCTTTACTATGCTGTCTATCTATCCCATCTTTCAACTCTCCTACTATCTGCACGTGGTAGCGATTGTGGCTCGGCTTGAGCCAGTGAGCAGGCCTGTGCACTTTCCTTTTCTTTCTTCCTGGCAACAACAACAACATCTATTTAGGCAGCACTTATAAACTACACTCTCTTTAAATGTACAGTCGGCGGCGACAGTTTACGGGATGCGGATGTGCGGGAAAAATTATTTCGACGCCTTCAGATCATCCAATCACCTGGCTCACCAACATTATGAGCAGAAGTCGTATCCCATTTGCGTTCCGCCATTGTAAGTTTGTACTCGAGCGACCGCATCCCGTAAACTTTCGTGTACCTCCTTATTGCCGATATGTGTCGCGATTTTTCTCTGCGCGCTAAGACAAATAGCGGGGACATCGGCAATAGTTGACTATCAGTAAAAGTTTGGAGAAAAAAGCAGAGACTTTCTCCGAACTTGGTCGACAAAAAAAAAACGCAAGCAACAAAATACGTTATGACGTCTGCCAGTGACTCCACTCCTGAAACAACGCGGCGCAGCACCTTTCACCGCGTCAGCCGAGAGTCATTACCGCTCCTCAGGTGGGGAAAGGACGAGGGGGGGGGGGGGGCACTAACTGCTCGCCGCGAGTGCTCGTGCAGCAACTTTCGGGCGCCTGTTCAGGAGCCATTAAAAAAAGTGAACGGCGAGAAATGAGCCGCTTGTGTCGCCCGCATCCAAGCGTGTCCGCGCGCGGCGCGAGCGCGCGTCGCGCGAAGCGTTCATTTCCGGGCGCCCCGTTACAGCCGCGAGGTGCATTATTCTTCGCAGGCAGAGCCATTGTTCCCCGATGACCGCGAACCAAGCGCAAAGAGCTGAGGGAGAAAGAGAGAGTGAGAAAAAAGAAAAGAAAGTAAAAGAAAGAAGGACAGCCTTCAACTCGGCGGCGGCGGCAGTCAGCCGCCCTTCACAAATCTCGCCTGGGGCCAGCTTTCGCGCGCACTCTGCGTGCTTACACGGGAGGGCTACCCTGCGGGCGCGCCTTGCGGTCGGAAGGGACGAGCACGCGACCGCAGCAGCTGCCGCTGGGGCGGTGAATTGTCATCGCTTTTGCGGCGTTTAGTGATCGCCCGTAGGAAGTCCTTGGCGAAAGCAGCGGGAGATTAACGTTCCTGTCTACGCGCATAATGTGCAGCCGCATTCGTTGTCGAGCTTGAGGCGAATGAAGGGGCTTGCGCGTAGTTGCACATACACGCTCACGCAGCCACCCACGGGCACGCACACGCGTATAAGCGCATACTTACGCACGCACGTACACATAGACGCAGATGTACGCACATGCACATGCACGCACACGAACGCGCCCGTAGTGGGTTAGAGATATAGGAATGGGGCC
Source organism: Amblyomma americanum (assembly GCF_052857255.1). Lineage (NCBI taxonomy): Eukaryota > Metazoa > Arthropoda > Arachnida > Ixodida > Ixodidae > Amblyomma > Amblyomma americanum. The sequence goes on along the minus strand of NC_135503.1, from coordinate 36,678,195 downwards.
GCAGAACGTAACTTATGGGTACAGTATAAATGACTTAATGTTCCCGCAGCTGCGCATTGGTCCTGAGGGGCACCGCAGGGGAGGGTTAGGATTAATGTGTCCGTGCCATGCAATGACCGCGTAATGTAATGCACGTTTCGCTTTATATATACCATTTAGCAGGTTATTTATTTATTCGTTTGTTTGTTTTTTAAATTTCTTATTGTTTGCCTGTACTCTCAAAGCGCATTACATTACAGACATGAGGATCCATAGCGCGCACAATTGAGGGGACACAACACGAGCGCTAAACTTCCACTGAATTAACTTTATTTCACGCTGACAGCCTTATAAAGATCACGTAAGGTACAGGTATAACCTACTAACAATGATTATCTTGTCAAAGTCATGATGTGTCAAGGGAAGAGATCAGAAAAGAACAATAAAAACCACCAATCAGTGAGCAAGTTTCACACTATCGCCCACTCCTTGAATCTAAGAAAGCTATGTCTTTCCTTGATAATAACACCGAGGGATCACTGATACAGCTTTCCAATCGCTCTTTTTCCATTGCTACAGCTTCAATTATTTCCCTTGTTTTCTGATCGCTGTTTTTCCTAATACTGAACACTCCTCGAAGTTAGGCGTGCACTTGTGACTACGGCAGCGACGAGCCAAACTACCTGGCCCCTGATCTGTAACATTTCTGTGGTGCTCGTTAAGTCGCTTATTCAGACACCGGCCTGTCTGCCCTATATACAACTTGCCACATGAAAGCGGCAACCTGTATATAACGTTATCGGTACAAGTTACAAAGGGGTTCCGATGACGTACAGAGCAGGCCTTCCTATCCTGCTTGTCTGGACATGTGTTCTTCCCACTAGCCCGAACCCTCACCCTTCTAAGCTACAATACAGACGTAAGTGGCTAATAATGCTAGATAAATACAACACAGTGCAATAAGAACAAACGTAAAAGGAAAAACGCTGATGTGACAACAATTACCCTCGAATTACTGGGCACAAACATAAAAAGCAGACCGGAGCATTTTTTTTTTGCTTTCGTTTAAAAAATTGCGGAGCCTCTTAAACGGACATCGATGACAAAGTGAAGATGGCCTCTGTCAATAGATTGTCACGTTCTCACGACAGATACGGTATTTTCACTGATTCCGGAGCTTTTTATGCGCTAGAAAAGGTGAGAACATGAAATACAGGTGTCGCCACCATCGGTCAATTTCCCAAGTAAAAGGGGGTGCGTAGACACAGATTTTTTCGCGAATCCCAGAGGCTTGGCTACACAGCCATTCACTTCTAAACGGTGATCACGGAGTCCTTTTCGTTGTAAACATCACGAGTCTGAGCCGATCGAGTGGCGGGAAAAAATCTGAAATGCAATTTTCTCAGGAATAAATGGGTCTTTTGCTGTCGGACAACACTAGTGAAAAAAGCTTCATGATGCAATAACCTCATACGATTTGTCATACAAATTTCATACAATTATCATACAATTCTCCCACAAATGTCATAAATATCATAGAAATTGCATGAAATTTGTTTGACGAAGCCTGTATGAGGTTATTTCAGCATGCAACTTTTTTCAGTAGGAAAAAATCTACATCCCCCCGCAAATGTCATAAAAATAAATTTTTACAAAGAAAAAAAATTGGATGATGTTCTGAATGTCGCTTTACAGCTTTGCAGTTATACTGTGAGACGAACTTCGCGTCGCAGCTGCATCTCGACTTCGGCCTCTTCCGTGCGCGTCTCCTCTCCACTATAGACTAGAGTTTTCTCCCTTCGACAATGTCTTGGCGATACTGTTTAGATGACTGCGATCTGTACTGTGTGCTTCCTCCTTCCAACAGCCATTCTCTATCCGCGCACATGCACGCTCAGGCATACGCATACGCACATAAACAGATCGCATTATGATATTCAAACACACCGAGAATCTCAGTGTCCATTGAGCCAATAGCCATCGAAGACAATGGGGTCGGAGATTTCTAATGGTCGTTGAACTCCAGGGACATCGACCCAAAGGGAGTTCGCGAATCACCATTGGAATCCCAGGGGCCACTGACAGCATCCTCGATCTCATCAGACGCTCAGAAATAAGGGGCGCTGACTGTTTCATTTCAAATAAGAACGTTGCAGTTTTTCAAGTGCAGACAAAGCCATTGGTTTTGTGCGCCATGTGCTCGCGTTCTCTGCTTAGCCTACGTTTTCACCACTTATAAGACGCTTTGCGACGACTGAGATGCAAGGATGCCCGAACAGCACTGAAACGGTAGCAGCTGCGTGAGGGGGAAAAAAACGTCACTAGTCTGTGGCAGTTTCAAAGGCAGAAAAACGAATGTGTCTGAGGCGAAATTGGCAACGCTGTCTGTCGTGTACCGCCTGATCGCGGTCTGTAGTTTATATCGAACTGCAAACTACAAGAGTAACTTTTTTAAAGATATTTGAGATAAAATATAGCATTTACTTCAAAGTTAGTCATTCTGTTTGCTTACGACATCAATGCGAGCGTTATGTCAAAATTATATTAGGCTATATACCTAGTTAGCTCCATCTGGCGCCGCCTGTGGCATCGCATGAATATTCCTTAATGACAAATGATATTCAGTGTGTGGCAGTGTCGCAGCCGCGCACATGAAGGGCTTATTAAAGTGGACAGCCACTGATCTCAATGGTCACTGAAATTACCTGTGTGGATGTGGTATACCTCACCACATCTATGCCCATTTAGAAGAAAAATCTGTTCTGTACTGCTGTGTCACCTTTATCGTGGGTTTGGGAGAATTCCGAACGAATTCTTTATAAAAAGGTTGACAAAGCAAGACCTGTTGCTCGAAACCCCGCTGCTCACCCCCCCCCCCCCCCCCAACCCCCCTTCCTCGGAAGAACATATAACAGTTTTCGGTCTCAACATACTGATAAGCATTATACTTCGGATGAAGCCCATCCCACAGTTACTAATGTAAAACGATAAAACCTCCCACCAGGCATATAGCCAGAAATTTTTTTTCGGGAGGGGCCCGAGGCAGCTGTATAGGGCGAAGCCCGGGAAGGGGGAGGGCTGGGCCCATTCCTAACCAGCACATTGCAAGGGGGGGGGGGGGGGGGGGCTCTCAAGACCCCCCTGGGATATGTCCCTGTATGCACCAGCATCTCATCACGGCCTTGATAAGCACTGAGGTATCGCACTTAAATCACTGTGACCTAAAGAGGTTCAGCTCGGTGGCCGTGCCAGGCTGAGTCCTTTCCGATTCAATTCATAACGCGTCGCACCCATCGTGGCTGTTTTTCGATGCGCCAAAAATTACAGGATTTTCATGTGGGAACTATTTAAGGCAGCATTGGTTACGAATTTGGAGCTTCGCTGGCCATGAATGTGTACATATGAGTTTTCGTTTATCGCTCAAGGGTCAAAGGAACACCCAAGAGGTCGAATGTCAGAGGGTAAGTTGGTGGGCTAAAGGCTTCTGACTCTACCAAGCCTGTTTTCTCTCTTGTTTTTGAGAAAACGTACCTCGGCGAGGAAGCTAGAAACACATAAATATAGATAACTAACAATAATAACACCCGTTACAAGCACAAACTTGATTTAGCTCTGAATTCCTTGGAACGGTTACAAAAAATTTCAAATTTTACATATTTGAGAGGTTAGATTTTCTTGACTTGCAGCTACGTAAAAACATATTTATAGCCGTGCCCCGTCAATATGACGCCCGTTAATATGGACGACTTGAAATATAGACAATTCTTATGGAGACCAAACATTTTCAATGCCTTTAAGCCTCGTTAATATGAGAACACGCTGCCTGGACAATAGGCAAGGTGGAAATGCATAGAGGCCATTGGAACATGAATATGGACAGCGTTGGGAAGAAAAGCTCAACTGCCTCAACCAGATCTTTACTTTGTTGTATTTTGAGAGCAGGAAACCTGCAGGAGGGAGTACGAAAGTGGAAATGCCTGAATAATTCCCGCTTTTTTTTTTTGTCTTCATGCTTTACAGTGCAAAGGGACCCAGTCGAAGCGCCTTATGATTTGACGTACTGCGTGAATGGCTGTGAAAAAAAAAAAGCTCTCATACAGCCTGCGCTACGTTGAATGCCGCATTCAACAGCTGTTAGCTGACTGAGAGCAGCTATGTAATATCAGTTCGTGGGATGTGAACAGCAGCAGTAGGTCATCCGCCATGAGGCGCCTTCATAAGTCTCATGGAGCAATAGGCAAATCAAACTGCCCAACATTATCTTTAAGAGAAAAGTGACCATGTTAGTGCAGTTCCAAGTCACAAGATTTTTGATATTTTCAACTTCACTGCTCACCATGTATATGCACAGAAGCAGTCCTTTTTTTCTCAATATGCTTTTTTTTCTCTTATCGTTATTCGTTATTACGGACGTCTCGTTTTATGGACAGTTTTAACCGGGAACCAGGGTGTCCATATAAACAAGGCACGACTGTATAGGCATTCAAGGGACCAGATCTATTGGAAGGAGAAACGCACACAAAATAAAAATTTTAAATTTGGTTTCAAGCCAAGCCATTATTTCATAACGAAACGAAATTCGCGTTACCGCAGCAATAGTATCACGCACAGTGAAACTTCACAAGGCAGTTTTATACGAATTCTCTGAAGTCAACCAGGTGTAGTATAAAGAACCTTGATATTTTTTTATGATATAAAGGTATAGAGTTGTGAAGGAAAAAAAAAGCGCCACAACCGCTAAGTTTCTAACGTCGAATCACAAGTTTACGTGAAAGAGTTACTTCACTTTACTTAAACGCCTTATTTAAAATACGACAAGTCCTTTGCGAAGTAGACGACAGTTAAATAATGAAACAATTTCTGCAGTCGCCATGAGTTTGAATGGTGAAACTGTATTTGGGATCGAGCTCCAGGCTCCCGCTTAGCACGCACCTCTAGTTTCTCGTTTCCCGCTACTTAAGTTGTCTTCGCCGCACAAACAGCCTTATTGCGGTGAAGCAAACTGTGCGGTAATGGGAATTTTGGTGTTACCGAATGCTAATTTCACCAAACCAGCGTCTATCAACGATGATGATAACAAGCATACATACAATTAAGCAAGGCTTATTCAATTAATAATGAACAGTTTCAAGAAACTATCAATAAAAAGCACTTTAATGACTTGGAACCACGTACAAGCGGAGATAAAAGTATATTCAACTCGGCTTTGAGACCAAAACGGCCAGATGAGCGGCACTGTAGAATTTTTCAAGCATACGAGGTACACGTCTGGCCGTATCACATTTGGTCTTGCGTATAAGCATATTGCGCCCAGGAATTTTCAGTACTGCCTTCGCCGACGAATTCAAATCGCCGAAACCGTGCTGTGTTTGCTACAGGTTCCCGAGAAACCTCTCGCGGCCAGTCATTAATTTAACTACCGCCTGTCACGGTGGTCAATTTGCTCACAATCCGGGGGAGGGGGGCAGGTTGTGATGACGCCACAAGGTCACGTGACCTAGGTCGCCCACCTAGGTTGCTGGAGTGGCCGGTTGCTCCGGCCGCCTCGGCTGCGAGGTTTCATACGGTCGATGCAAAGAAAGAACTGCTTAAATGAGACACGGACGGCGAAGAGGCAAAGACGCACACAAACGTGGACTAACCACTTTATTACGCGAGAGAACACAAGGCGTTTATGGACTACCGTTTACAACACGATAATTTAGCAGTTGTTTGATTGCTTTCCTGGGAACGTGTTTACGTTCCGGCGTTCTGATAAGTTGCTGAGATCGCTGTATACACGCCCTGTGTTCCCTTGTGTAATAAAGTTTGTAGCCTGCGTTTGTGTGCGTCTTTGCCTGTTTGCCATCTGTATCTCGTGTCTGCGCAGTTTCTTTGCATCTATGATGTACCAACCAGCCCGACAAGTTCTACTCTGTTGATACGGTCGCCAACGCCGACACTGGATAATTTTTTTTTTTCCGGCAAGGTGGTACTAACGCTCTCGCGTTAAAACATGTCTGGAAGTTTCCTCTGTCTTTATACCTTCTCACATAGCGCTGGGAGGCCACAAAGTGCACTCAAAGAAAGTATTTTCCTCTACTGAGCAAAACCCGCTGAGACCACCAAGGCCTACGCACAGCGAGCTGCTGTCGTCAAGCAGCGAGTACCGCAGCCTCGTCCGCGACCTTTGCCTTTTCTCAATGGAAAATCTCCGCCGGTGCACGGATGTGCTGGTGTTTACCGAAAAACCAGAGCGAGGGGCGGGAAACAAACATGCGTGGGTGCTGCCGCATACGAGCAAGCAGTTGCCTCAGACCGCGCCTAGCTTGAGAGAAAGTGCTGCGCTGTTTGCCCAGCGGGCGGCGCAGGCGTCCCGCATGGACATCTCATGAACGTCGCATGCACGTCCTTGCTCCTACGCCGCGCCGGATGTCTAGCCGTACCCTGCGGGACACTGTCTGGACGAGAGGTTGACACACAAAAAAAAGCAAAGCAAAGCTAGCTTTGACGTAGAAAAAAAAGTAATGGCCTAACTGCGTGGTCTGGGCGAAATCACGCCGCGCTGTGCTCGCGAAGGTTATCGCCAGCCGCCCCGCTGCTCACTGCTAGATCGCCACTCAAGCTTCCTGCTTTGGTTTCCAGCACTTTCAAGGGCACCCTTATACGCCCGCATTCCGTCGAACAAAGCTCTCTGTTCCGAAGTGGCGACGGCGAGTCCCCTATTAGGAAGTGGCTCTCCATGGTTCTCCGTCTAGACTAGACCTTAATTCGAGGCTGACCGAGCGCCTATTTCTTTTTTTACGTCTTCCAGGGCAGCTGAAGCGTATTCACTTCCTTTCAACATTCCATCCATCAGTTTTATTCGTACACACGATGCTACTTGTTTACGCCGTGCCACTGTGCCAGCGCTGTCGGCTAATGCGTTATCCCTACACTACAGCAGCGCCACAGGAACGCTAACACGAACGCAGAGTGGCCCCCTGCGGCACTGATATAGCTCTCCCGAGGAGGCCTTGCACAGGCCTTGGCCCACTTGACCCCCGCGAAGACGGAGGCGTTCCGGACCGGAAGGAGAGGGTTAAATGAGCAGCTGAGCAGCGATGCCCCACACGTCTTTAAGCAAAGTCTCTTGTGTGGCGACTTAGATGCCTTTCGCACATGAAGAGCAGCACCTTGAACACAGTGTGAGCTCCTGTATACTAGCAGGTGATGCTAGACGCACGTTGTCTTCAAATGGCACCGCACAAGATCGAGAACAGAATGTGCGACCGCCATCTCGAGCTCAAAGATTAGATAACGCAGTACCGATATTAGTGGAACGTGTAGGAGAGGCGTTATAATCGGACGGAGATCAAGCCAGGGAGGCCAAGCTTCGCGAGAAGGCGATAAGGTGTTCATTGCTGGCGTTCCCCGGGATCACTTACACCGCTTCCACAGTGAGACATTTGGAGTTCAATGAAGGAGGCCGGGGCAAGGAAGAGGCGATAATCGTATATATTAGCACCGTTTCGAAGCCAATGGTCTACGTTACGCAGAAACCGATCCACCGCGATGCGAACCAGCAAAACGAAGCTGGGTTCTGAATGTACAGCCAAACGCCAAACTTTAAGCCTCGCTGAAGCACAAAATAGCGATCAGAGTATAGCGACGCCGTCAGTCGTCGCTGAAAAACATCACGAAATAAAACTGTCCCCTTCAACACAACCGATAAGCGAGCACCCTTAGTATATACGGCACCGAAACGCAATCGCGGGCAGTTCGGATCTCCTTTCGCGGTTCAAACGCGTTAGAACGGAGCCCGCATGACTGCTCGGATGTACACCGCACGCATGAACAAGCAGCGTGCTACATGTATAGAAACAGCGGAAACCTGGGCCAGTTTATCTTGTCTTACTCTGACACGTTGTTCAGCGGCCGGAAGCCAACTTCATAGCCTGCATGTCCTTGAAAGCCACGCGCGGTGCCCAAAGGAGTGCAAACTGATCGCCGCAAGCGGCACTGGAGGGCCGTAACTGCAAATGCCGGCGGGTTTATTGGTCCTGGGAGTCGCAATATATGTCCGCCGATTCCACAACTGTACATGCGGGCAACAAGACGCCTCCGGCGCTGGTTCTCTGGTAGTGTTACTGTTCCCCTTCAGTGATCCCAAGCGAGCTGCGAGAAGTCCGTACTGAATACGTGACCGCTGCTGCCAAGTTTTGAATTTGCCCTGCATTCGTGCTGCTCGGAAGGAACACTTTCTTTCTCACTCTCACTTTTTAAGTAACAGCTCGTAGAGCATGCCATGCATTCTCAATTGTTTCGTGCGGTCGGATTTTTTCCTTTTTTTTTCTGTTTAGTAAACAACCATCATGATATCGCTCAGTGCTTGGTGTCGCAACGTTTACTGTGCGCCTCTTCGAATGCTTTATTTAGTCAATACATGGAAAATAAAGCCGCGGTCACTTTATTGTCGGCTATAAACTACGTTAGTGCATTTATCACAAGTGTGCGCCCTGCGTACGAAAAATCTGCCTTTGTGCGTGAGCTATCTTTCGTATACGCGAGAGTCAAGAAACACGTCCCGACTTATAGTGTAGAGCTATAAGTTCTAGATTGTTGAGGTTTGTTCTGAAGGAACATGAGGCAAATATTTTAGCTGTTAGGCATTCGCTATCCCCTGTCTTCTCGTCATCCCCCCCCCCCCCCCCCCACTTATTCTGCCACTGTCATTACTTTCATGCGGCGATGGTGAAAAATCAAAGGGTTTCTTACTTTTCGTTTTGGGATTCTGTTTTGACGTGTCAGTTTCTCAGTACATGTGCTGTGCGACGCCAGTGCAGCTTAAGAACACCATGAGCTCTACATTAATCCTGAGCCCTTCACTACGGCGTCTCTCATAGCACATGGCGCTACGGAACGTTAAACCCCGCCATCCTACCCAGCTGCCGCGATGGTCCAGTGGCTGCAGAGCCCGAGGTCGCGGGTTCAATCTCAGTCATGGCGTTCACTTATCGATGAAGAAGACACTCAGAAGTACTTGTCTACTGAAATTTACTTGGTGCACATTAAATAATCGTGGTTGGAAGACGTGGTCGGGATCATAGGGAGCTCTCCACAGTATGGTGCACCTTACAGGGCTTTATAGTATCCTTAAACACGAAAAAATGTTTATAAGGTAATGTTCCTTTCAGTGAACACAGCATATAACTCATATGTGGTTAAACGAAGGCAAGCCATCTTGTCGAAAAGTTGGTAAAGCACCCTGAGGCTTTCCCCTCCCTTGTTCACTTTGTGGGGTCAAGAAACCATCTACTTGCCCCCTCTCTACCATTGCGGTATACGGTACACAGGTATACGGTATACGGTATACGGTATACGGTATACGGTATACGGTATACAGGTATACAGGTATACGGTATACAGTATACATGTATACGGTATACAGGCATACGGTATACAGGTATACGTCAATGATTCAACGACAAAGGAAGTTGCGATTCCTTTTACGAAGATAAATTCTACGTCTGGACGGCGAACTGACATTCTAAAGGCAAGAATTTAAATGCCTTTCACCAGATTGTGCACCATGAAAACGGTGTTTGGACGTATCATAAGCACCCGCCACGGTGGCTCAATGGTTGGTAAGTTCGGCTGCTCAGCCCGATGACGCGGGTTCAATCCCGGGAGCAGCGGCTGCGTTTCGACGGAGGCGAAACGCGAAAAATACCCGAGTGTTGTGTGATGGAGGCCCTCGAAAAAAAAAAAACCAGGTGCTCGAATTTATTCCGGAGCCCTCCACCACGGCCCTTCCCTCTCATTTTTATTCTTTCGCTCCCACCTTCACCCCTTCCCTGACGTCGTGGTCTGAGTGTTCACCAAGAGTTACACATACTGCGCCTATAATTTCCTGATAACCGGTTACTATTTATCGTAAGAACTTTGTGCATTTCAGATGATTCACGTTTCACAGAGCAAGCTAAAACCACAAAAAATAGCTTGAAACATTTAAAAATCCACAACATTTCTTGTTTCTGTCATCAATAAAGAAATGGATAGTTGCTGGCCTGCAGAAAACTACCGGATTGCGAGAGAGCGCCCATGTCCAAACAAATTTGTTGGGTGTTTTTGTTTTTTCGACGGCATTTCCTCCCCCCCCGCAAAGCCCGCTTTTCACTTATTTTATCATCGCTACACTCACGGAACGGTTCGTGTGTCCAAGGGGTAAGGCAGTTAGCGCCCCTTTCCTTTCATCATAACCACCTTCCCCTTCTCCATTCATGAAAGTTTATCCTGCGGTTAACAAAGCAGTTTGGGGAAGAAGCAGCATTACTAACGCATTAAAAGGATGTGCACAACACGTCAGTCTACTCTTTCTAGTCATCTACGCATATTTAGCAGTATACGCGGCGCTACTGCACAAAAACAATACTGGGACTCTGTCCCTCTAGGCATATACTGCTTTTACTTGTTGTTGCGAGAAACATGAAAGATCCAAGTATACTCCCTCTATTCGTTGTGGCGGGAAACGTGAGATGAAGGCGTATTTTCTATTTTTTTTTACGAATAGCATGTAGTATGTTGCGAAATGATATGCGAAGCTCCTTTCTATCTTCCAAGTTTACTTTTGGAGCTTCGTGAAAGTCTAAGCGCAATAAACGGGATTCTGTTACCACACAGAGACTGAATTTCTTTTACGAACCCCCACGATGAATTTTTCCAAGGTTTTACGCTCTCTTTTTTCGAGCCGTTTTTTTTTATTTTTGCGACGGCGATGCCTCCGTATAGCTTGCTGTACATTGTTAGATGAGCAAGATGATGCGCACACGCAATTAATTTCTCTTCGTTTTTATTACATATCAGCCCTCTTATGTTACGAAAGGAGAACCCTTTTAACAGTTTACTGCACTAAAGCGCTGTTTATTACACTGAAAGACGATTGTCATCTTTTTTTCTTATTTTACCCGTTTTTGCTTAAAGGCAACAAGCGCTTCCGTCTTAAATACTAAACTGTCCTCTGCTTCATGCAAATAAAATCGTATTATCTCGGGAACTACAAGTCTTGCAGTAACGATGGTAATTAATGACGATGTTAGTTGACAAAGGCACAAATCACAACAACCGTGTACGATTTAATTTCACAAAAAAGTCGCACTTTATTTGCACTAAGGCCATTCACACGTATCACGCGTATTCACGTGCATACGTAAAAAAAAAAAGAAACAGTGCCATTTTCGCACTCCTCATGTCCTTTTCTGCGACGGTGACTGGACAGATTAGCACGTGTTTAATATACTGCCTGAGGCGCACTTCTACACGGCCTTACTTCAATAAGCGGCCGTGAAATAATGCTCAAAAAGCAACGCGTCTGAAAAGTGTAACTGTACCTAACAAAACAATAGAACTAAAACAATTCTGGCACCGTCTAAGCAAGGGTATCTGCTGAGGCTCTAAACACACGTGCCTGTAACACGGAGTACCCTGATCAAATAAATTAAGAGAGGCATTATATGAACGGCGTTGGCTGGTGGCTTAAAACGTGCAACTAATGATGACTGAGGAAGGCGGCATCACGAAAGGCTGAAAAGCAAACCGGAGTTGTTCGTAGTGTGGAATACTGAAAAAAAAATGGTCCGTGAGGTGCGGCAAGGTCACGCGTAGGCTACAGAGCTTTACTGAACATCACAAATGATTATGGCTTTATTTCCTGGCAACACCGTTTGTGTTAGTATATTAAGTGATACTGTGAGCAACAAGCGACAAATATCTACGTGCTTAGCTTTGGAAGTGCTTAGTGCTAAGCATGCAGAAAACTACAAGCAAAGGGCCACTAGTGTTATGGTGGAGCGCTGGGAAACATGCCGGTAAAGCGTTATATTCCTGCTTGTTTTCTTTTTATGCCCTGCATTCTTTCAGGACTGTATTGGAGTATCGCTGAAGCTATGTATTAAGCATGAATATTGTGCCAGGCGCCAATCGTTTTCCAGAACTGAAGTGCCTCAGAAAGTGGTACTGCAACTAAGGCATAGTGGCCCTTTTTCTTCTTGATTACACGTGAAGACCCGTGGTGCCGTCGTCATCATCACTATGACTACCACCGCTATCATCATCATCATCAACTGCGACACAACCACCTCAACTTCAGGAAATAGATGTCTTCGACTCATCTCCAGTTAAACTTATCCTGCACCATGCTGCGGCCGCATTATACCCGCAGGCTTCTTAACCTTTCCACCGACCTGACCCCCTTTCGTCCCCTGGGAAGGCCTGAAGTGTACAGTGAAGTGAAGCGGGGGTTAATAGGGAAGCATAGCAGTAATGCAGAGAAGAACTCTTGGTATTTATGTCATCGGCACAGCGATTGCGCTATTTGATAAAAAGTCTCGTCAGAACCAAGGCAAGGCCAAACATTGTACAGGAGAACTGCGACCCTGCGAAGCTTTATACATAGCAAATGAGTTGACATGCGGTAACAAGGCATGGCGGGTAACATAGCAATGCATGTGGTTGAGTGACTGAGCATCCGCCTCGCATGCGGGAGGTGCGGTGCTCGATCCCCAGTGCCGCCGCGTACCCACCGGTGACACAATGGGTACAAGCTTTCCCCTGGTCTGGTGCGCGGCTTGTTTATGGTGAAATGCTTGGGAAATGAGTCTTAGACCCCACCTTGAGAAAAAAAGGGTCACAAATGGGCTTCTACCGCACGAGGCGGATATAAGTTTGCTTGACGGCGGAACTTATCGCTGATCCGTCAAGGCAACTGTGAAAATGAGTTGACATGCAAATGAGTTGACATGCGGTAACAAGGCATGGCGGGTAACATAGGCCTGCGCACTTCTGTGTCTGTGCGTGATCAAAGTGAGTTCATGATACACCGAAGTATTTTCTTGCCTCAGCAGTTAACTATTAGAAAAGAGTTAACCAGCTTACTTTATAGTAGTCAACACGATTCGTCTGTTTTCTGATGTCCGCCACCACATGTCACTACTATGCCGCAGAAACGATTCTTACATGTCAGAAATCCTAACACGGATGAAAGTCTACACTGAAACGCCGTTTATAACAGATAACCAATTTTGACATTGCTCACTAGAGAATATAAGTTTAAGTCTCAGGAAAAAAAAAAAAAACGAGGGAAGTGCAGGCAGCGACAGAAAGGGCTGGCGGACAGCAGTGTGCTATAGCCACGGCGTGTGACGTGCAGATGAGACGCAGCCGGTAGTGCATTTCAATGGCTGCGTGGATCCCAAGGGCAAGTAAAGGCAAGAAGGCCCGGCAGGTATTCGGTGTAATTCAGGTACTTGGGGGAGGTGAAAATACGCAACTTAAGGGGATCGCAACCTTTTTCCCGCATACGAAAAACTAAGTCGATACTGCTGAATATGATGATGATGATGATGATGACAGTAGCTGTGGTTTGCTTTCGTACGCGGGGTGAGATGTTGGTCGCTGTTGTCCAGCGCTTAAAGTCTGGTTCCATCGGAGGGGGTCTCTAGTGATTCGAGCACAGGTGGAGAGAGTAATAGAGGGAGAGAGAGAAAGCGGTCAGCAGCCTGTTTTGCGCATAGTTTTATGCAAAAGGGGACAAATATATTTATGGGTGTTTTTTTTTCTTTTGCTCAGTTTATAACATAGTTTTATACAAAGTGCATGGAGAAATCATCAGTTTACGACACAGACCATAAACAAGCGATCCCGACGCTCTACCAGTGTGCACAGTGTGCACAGCGTACAGTGTACCGTGGTGCATGCTTGCACAAATTAGGAGGGTGGCTCTGTGTATGCTCGCTTGCAAAAAAAAAAAAAAAACGCTGTCTACAGATTCCGATTCGCCAATACCCAACGACAATAAAGCCGAGAGGGGTCTCAGGAGCCTCGTCAATATTGGAGGGGGTCTCAGACCCCCCCGAGACCCCCCTTACTTTAAGCCCTGCTGTTTCCGAAGCAACGTCTCGCGCGGGACCCCCCGTAATGCTTACGAGGTGACACCGCCGAGCAGAAGCGGGGAAAGCGCAAATGCGTGTCGCTGCACGTGCAAACGTTAGCTCTACGAAGCAACCGGCAGGAGTTGAGGCGCAAAAAAGGTTGCGCACCGAAACGGCACAGACACGGCACGGCGTACGACCACCAGCTGTTAATCGCAGAGCTCCCATTCAGAGAGCAAGGAGACCGACGCTCCCACGAGTCTTCGGCGAGGCTGACAAATGGAAGGCGAGCGACATCTGTTGGCGATTACTGGCGGCAGAGATTTCCGTTCGACCTGTAGCGCCGGGTATGTGCAGCGTTTCTTTTTTTTTTTTCTGCACGCGTTCGTTTCCAGATTTCTTGCTCTCGAACAAGCAAACTCCGAGAGTTTGCGCAGTGTTTCGGCAACCAGTGCGTCGGGACTGACCAATGCAGTCGCCTGCGTAATTAATTAATTGATCCCCGCAGCGTTTGCGGCCCGTCATGTTCTATGGGCAGAAGTTAATTGCACGATGGGCCCCATTGTGTGGGAGACACACGACTTTTTTTTTTGTTTTTACTTAAGCGATGTGGTTCTGGTTCTTTTTCAACCCAGGTTAAAGACCTTGAACATGGCAACGCAGTTCCATTGTGCATGCAAGCCAGCAAATGCACAAAGTGTGCATGCTATTTGATTTGGCACGTTCTTTGTACCTTTGGTCCACCTCTTGAAGGAAGAAATGGGTGACCTTGCCATTTCGTCTATTCCGACTTTACGCTATTCCAAAGTCACCTACCATAGGATTCTCTCACATTGCGCAAGATGGGAAATATATGCCGCCTAAGTCACACGCGTCTTCAGTACTTTCAGTACGCGGATTCAGTACTTCGTTAAAACATTAAGTTGGGCTAGTTGGTATTTGCTTAGTGGAAGAGGCACTAGGCGGCGTCTCTTGTGTGTTTGTCGTAGATGTAGAGTGTCTGTGTTTTTACACCAAGCTAAGAAAATGACACCGGCTTCATTATTTCAGTACTTTCGTTTACACGTGGTTTAATTAGCATTTAGTTTTTACACGCAAAATCCGGACCATTCTGCATTCATCCAGACGCCAGTTCGTCGTGCCGCTCATTCTCTCCCCCGTTCCGTGAACGCGGAACCGGAGAGCCTCGCTTTACAAGAGGCCCGCCAGCCAAACAGGGACGCTGCGCAACGTAAACTAAGCCATCGCGGCAGCAGCCGCTCGTAAAAGCGCCACCGAGAGGTTTACAGTATCGGATCGTCTTTCTCTTCCGTTATTCAGCCGCAAAGTCCTCTCTCTGCGTCGGCGTCCTTGAAACTTGCATCGACGCTTCCGCGTGTCACGCTCTCTCTCGCAGAGAGAGGGAACGGGCCACGCGCCATGTCGGGAACAATAACACTGTCGCGTATCGAGTTTCATCGTGTATATCTATATCTCTCTCCTGCCCCCCCCCCCCCCCCCCTCTCGTTCCCTCGTTTCCCGCGTGCCTCCTCTTTAACAGGGCACACTGCTATGGCACTTGCTTGTGTGCGAAGCCCGCCCGCCATGTCTTCCCACATTCGCTTTCGTGCAGCCAGTTTATCTCACTTCTAACTCCCCCCCCCCCCTCTCTCTCTCTCTCTCTCTCTTCCTCTGTGGCGCAAGCAAGTATTCAGTTACCAGCACAACCGTCGTTTTGGGCGCTTGCACAACGGGCTCTGTTCTCTGGTTGCACTTGTTGCACTGCGGGTATGCATATACCGCTAGAGTCTACCGCTAGAGGCGCCTCTTCCAGCAGCCTTGGCTATTATCCTGTCTGATAATGCTTCGTTTTCGCTTTGAGCAATTGATCTCCGAATCGAACTCCGGAGATAACGTCAGCCCGTCAAAGGGCAACTTATAAACGAAAAATTGTTCTACATCGGAGAACGTCAGCTGGGCCAACTCTCTAAAGGGGGAGGGGGGGGGGGGTGTCCTCCGAATGAAAGAATTAAAATTTGTGCGATTCATCAGAGAGGCAGAGCAGAGATTAGAACATTTTAAATACACGAAGAACTCGGCAAACAAATACTAATGGTTAAAGTGCACGCACTAAAAATCTGAATAATATAATATGCAAATACAAATTGAGAACAATTGCAGTGTCATAACGGAACTCAACAAAGCTGCACAAGTAATTACACAAGAGATAAAAAAATGAACGGACATTATACATGAAACTATTCATGTTTCTATGTAGGGGTGGCTATACGTGTTTTCCCCAGTGATGTCCTGAAAAGATTAACTTCAATTTTACTATATTTGGTACTATACTTATGAAATAAATAGTTATTGCCCATTGCGAGGCGCGTGGAAACATGGTGAAGGAAATGGTTAATGTTAATCAGTGTGATCGGTAACTTATTAAGGTGAGATTCAATAACAAGGATGTCAAGAGAACACTTATAGTGATATCAGAGATGGTTAAGACTTTATGCGTAAGTATTAATGAGGGTTCATAAGCTGAGCAATGACTAAACGTTATGATTTAGATGGGAAACAGCACACAAAAAAAAACGAGGACAGGAAGAAGGTGACACGAACTCGAGCTGTCATTGGTTGGATTCGCGGAGCTTGATTTTGAATGTGTTGCAAAGGCGCAAATTTAGTCGGGTATGCATTACTTTATAAACGAGATGCAATAAATAATGTGGCTACGCACGAATGCATAACATCGCGAAAACACAGTATGATGGCCAACATCAGAGCGAACTTTGCTAGTCCAATGTGTAGGTGAAGCCTCCAAGGTGGATTAGATTTGTAAGAAGGGAGCAGTTACTCATTAGCACCGACCTAAGCGCAGTCATGAAATTTGGACAAGTGCTTCTAGTTAGAGTGGCTGACACCACGTGTTGCATGACGCTGAGCATCAAAAATCACTGCGGGGATTTTGGATGTTTGGTACACCCGACTATGACTGTCAAAACTATTCGCTGCGAGCGCAGGCAGCATTCCATAAGTGAGATTTTGTAGCGTGTAGTAATAATATCGACATCAGTATCAACATCTTCACGCACAATTTCGCAGGAGCCTTTAGTTTTCTCCCGATTACAAATTAAAATATTCCCATTCTGTTACGCGGTGTTCGTTACTGGCTGCCGACAGATGGCGCCAGTTGGCGGTGTCTAAAAAAGTGGGCGTAATGTGGCTTCGAATGCAGGCTATACAGTTTCCATAGAACATTAGTTGTTGAAGAAAAAAATTGTACTCGACCACCGCCTATCGGGGCAGTCGCTCTAATAAGCTAACCAGGGTGGACAGCAGATCTTTGATGTTTATCAAGCTAAACGTCAGGAAATAAGTGTGATCAAGTGGAATTAGTATGCGAGAAGCAAAGTAAATGAACTGGGTGGCAGCCACAGATCTGCGTTGAGAAAAAAACAGTATCATTACATTTAGCGCCATTAGTATGCGCTTATTGTTGTTAAATGGCATCGAGACTGCGTTTCTTCTTGCTGATCTCTTTGACTAGTGATATAAGTACGCAATGTGAATATGTTTTTAACGCTATAGTGGTCTTGACCGGAAGATTCAGTTGTTCACAAAAACGACGGAGTTCCCGGGTTCGAACCCGCCCGCGGCGGCTGGGTTTTTATGGAGGAAAAACGTTAAGGCGCCCGTGTGCTGTCCGATGTCAGTGCGCGTTAAAGATCCCCAGGTGGTCGAAATTATTCCGGAACCCTCCACTACGGCACCTCTTTCATAGTTTCTTCTTTCACTCCCTCCTTTATCCCTTCCCTTACGGCGCGGTTCAGGTGTCCGCCGATATATGAGACAGATACTGCGCCATTTCCTTTCCCCAAAAACCAATTATTATTATTATTATTATTATTATTATTATTATTATTATTATTATTATTATTATTATTATTATTATTATTATTATTATTATTATTATTATTATTCACAAAAATGAACCAGATTGGAGCTTGTGTACAGTCAACATTCAAGAAATACTGTGTGGTGCCTCTGGTTTGCTGAGTGATTGCAAAATCTTGAAAGTTCTCTAAATTATTTGCTCCTTCCTTTAGGGCGAAAACTAATATCGATTCCGGTGGACGCCAAGCACACGTGTTTTATTCGCCGTCGCCGATCTTCTTTCGTCCTAGGGCACACTATAGTAACATAAAGTTCGTTTTTGGAATCCTCCGTCTGCTTCCCTTCCCCCATGCTTGTGACAACGTCTCGCAACTAGACAACGTTTGGTAATGTGACAGCGTCTCATAATGTCTTCCCTTCAGAAAGTAAGCCAGTGAGGTGGGCGACTTGACGTGCACTGAACAATCACAATAAATATAAAGGTGGCCGCTTGCGCTTCGATCAAGAAGACCAATAGGTTTTTCCTGGCGTGGAGATCGCTCACTCTAAAATAGAAATGACGGTGCAGCATCGAGTAATCAAGCGGCTAGCTGAGTTCGTGCACTTCTTTCAGCCTCCTTGCAATAATAACTGCGTTAGAGCACGCTAATCCGAGTAAGCTATGCTTCAAAGCGTGGCGCATTATATGTGCGGAACTGACCCCAGCGCCCGTAGCTACCAGCCTCTAATGCAGTCATACTCCCCATACCCTATAAACGGTCTTTGCGGTGTATGCCCCCGAAAGACAGCGCACAGTCGGGTGGTCACGGGACTCATCTCTGCCGACGCTGCCAACGTGTCGACTGCAGGGTATATCCACGGGGGACAAAAAAGCCTGACAGGACCCATCACGATGGTAACAAAGGTATAGAATGCGATAGCGGCGACTCTTTTAACCTCTTCGACCACTTCCTCTCCTATTCGCTCCGACACTAAGCATCTCATTTGGCGAACACCGGCAACCAGCCCCTGGGCTACGTTTGCATAAGACGGAAGACAATGAATGTCTACGGGCGTCTTGCCCCCTTTCCCTCTGCTCTTCTTTTTTCTTCGCTTTGCAGTCTGTGTCGCTCGACCGGAGCTGCGTGCGTTTTATGGGAGGCTTCTCTCGGTAAAGGGGGGGTGCTAGGACGTATCCTGTTTCCACGCGGCTTTGTTCTGCACCGGCGCGTGTCGTTGATGTGCGCAAATGACGACGCTGACAGCCGCGCGTGCTCCTAAAGGTGAACCTTGCCTCGCGCGCTATCTACGTCGTTGATCACAACTGCGCTGCCTGTATAGACGCCGTTCGCTGCTTTGACTCTGCAGCGCCGTACCGTGACACCATTTATAGGCAGCGAACAGTGCTGAAAGGAACAGCAAATTCCTCGAGCGATATATGCATACGAGCGATGGTGTACTAATGTATATGCAGATTAGTCGCGAGTGCTAGTGTCAGCGAGGGCCTGCACGTATGAGTGGATATGGGTTCCTATTAAATGTGAGATACAAAAACACAGCCTTACAAAGGCTGTCCGCAGACAAATCCTAGAGCATAGCCTACAAACAATACAAATCCTATATAGACAGTCTATAGTCTATAGACAATCTATAGATTTATGGTCGTACACTTTATTTTAATAGACTTTTGCCTATAGACACTCTATAAATAAAAAATATCTATATGAAGGCAAGAGTCTATAGACAGTCTATAGACTGCCTACAGACCACTTTTATAATGGATAGTTGTTCTATTGAAATGCTTCAGGGTTGCACCACAAGCCGTATACACCAGCCCGCTTTCTCAACACCTGCTCACATGCACAGTCAACAAAGGGTGCCTATAGACAAATCCTAGAGAATAGTCTATAGACAATACAAGTCCTATATAGTCTACAGTCTATAGACAATCTATAGATTTATGGTCGTACACTTTTAATAGACTTTTGCCTATAGACACTCTATAAACAAAAAATATCTATACGAAGGCAACAGAGTCTATAGACAGTCTATAGACTGCCTACAGACCACTTTTATAATGGATAGTTGTTCTATTGAAATGCTTCAGGGTTGCACCACAAGCCGTATACACCAGCCCGCTTTCTCAACACCTGCTCACATGCACAGTCAACAAAGGGTGCCTATAGACAAATCCTAGAGAATAGTCTATAGACAATACAAGTCCTATATAGTCTATAGTCTATAGACAATCTATAGATTTATGGTCGTACACTTTTAATAGACTTTTGCCTATAGACACTCTATAAACAAAAAATATCTATACGAAGGCAACAGAGTCTATAGACAGTCTATAGACTGCCTACAGACCACTTTTATAATGGATAGTTGTTCTATTGAAATGCTTCAGGGTTGCACCACAAGCCGTATACACCAGCCCGCTTCCTCAACACCTGCTCACATGCACAGTCATCCAACCTGTGTTATCTTCAACCTTCATGTCCAATATTCATACTTCATCTGCAACATTTTCATCAGCACATGTCATCTTCAAACGTATACAATTGAGTTATTCCGGATCAGAACTACCACGGCTTACGATCACACGATGTATCTAAATATGATTTGCAACATTCCAAAAATCAAACTTTCATCGTCGTGCGCAGTCGTCAACATCTCATACACGTGACCGGGCACGATCGCGATCCTTCAGGAACAATCTCGTGATCGCGCCTAGCAAATCTACGCAGAATAATTCTCTGCACGTGGCAAAGAGAAAACAAAAAGAAACAGTTCGCCATCGACGATGTAGAAAGAAAGGTAATTCAAAGAGCAAACACCAGACGCCGCGGATATAATACAACGATCCAACGTATTAATGCCCCGCCGCGGTGGCTCAGTGGTTAGGGCGCTCGACCACTGATCCGGAGTTCCCGGGTTCGAACCCGACAGCGGCGGCTGCGTTTTTATGGAGGAAAAACGCTAAGGCGCCCGTGTGCTGTGCGATGTCAGTGCACGTTAAAGATCCCCAGGTGGTCGAAATTATTCCGGAGCCCACCACTACGGCACCTCTCTCTTCCTTTCTTCTTTCACTCCCTCCTTTATCCCTTCCCTTACGGCACGGTTCAGGTGTCCAACGATATATGAGACAGATACTGCGCCATTTCCTTTCCCTCAAAACCAGTTATTATTATTATCAACGTATTACCCACGCCCACTGCCCCTGCATAATGTGTACAGCGTAATAACAGCGCAGATGGGAGAGAGACAGAGCCACGTGGAGAAATTGGAATGTTGGCGTGTGCGCGCAAGTCGAAACCCGTGCCGCACTTCCTGTTCGCATTTGAGCATTGCCAAAAAAAATGACAAAAAAAAACGAGCTCGGAGAACCAAAACAGGCTGCTCCGATTCACCTCGCGGTTCTCCAGTACCAGGCCGCACCGTGACAAAGTGGTGAAACCGAGCACAACAATACAGATCGGACTAACAGTCGCCATATACGCTTCTATATATAGTGTAGCCGATGAAACCAGGTACGGGTGTTGAAGCTGTTGGAAACGTTGGCTTGTGCAGCTTGCAATTTCTGCCCTTGTGGCGGCCTTATTTTTTCTTTCTTTTTTGCGGGGGATAGTTGATTGAGGGAGGTATTTCCGGGTTGGCGGCGCTGCCGCCGTTGTTGACGCCAGTAACCAGAAACTGCGACGTAATCAAGTCGCATCGTCTGTTAGATGGCCGTTTGGGAACAACGTGTGCGTGGTGACGTCACAACGCCACTCTACACCACCCTGCGGACCAGTGGTGAGGGTTGTGGTCTAACCGGCCAATCAAGAGACATGGAAAGCGCGGAAGCAGTTGTGAAACATTGAACAATTTTCAGCCCAACAAAGAAAGCAGGGCCGTGGCCTAGTTGGTTGGGCGCCCGTCACGGCTGCGGGAGGTGGTTGGTTCGAAACCCACCGCCGGACACCCACCGGTAAAAAAGGGTACAAGCGGCCCCCGGCCTGGCCCTCGGCTTCCTTTGGGGTGTTAGCTTGGGAGAAGCTCCATAAACCCCGCTGCGGGCCGAGTGCTCCACCAGCTGCGAACGGTGCCTTCGGCCACAGTGGTTAGAAGGTATCATTCATAAAAGCGACAGACTTTGTCGCTTGTATTTTAAGCAACAGTAAATGCACTGCAACTAATAACCTTACTAATAACCTTACTTAATTCTTTTCCTTTGGCATAAGTAAAACAGCGCGAATGAACGTGCCCGAAGGCTAAACTAAGGAGGGCCAGGAAAGAGCGCAGAATGGACCAAATAGCCCAGAAAAAAGTTCTACTTTAATTTCTATCTCTCTGTCTGCCTTTCTTTCCTTTTTTCATTTGTCTTCCTCCCAGACTGGTTGCCTTCACTCTTCCTTTCTCGACTTCTTCGTATATCTATATTTCTTTCTCCCTTCCCCCTTTTTTTTCCTTTCCTGGGCCTCAGGATCAACCTCCCATTCCCGGGCTTATCTCGGTCATATGATTTCCTTTGCTCGTGTCTCGCCACTTGCCGCCCCTGTGTGCTGACTCAGAAAGAACGCTTGCCTGCACTTGTTCAAGATAAGCGAGAGCGGAGTCGCTCCCTGCCTTCGCGCGTTTGCATAACTTCCGCTTTAATGCCCGCGCCCCTGTGCCTTTCCTGCCGGTCCCGGAGCCGCGATACAGCGATCGCCCAGATTGCCACACAAGACGCGCTTTCGAGGGGCGAACAGGATATCTAGGGGGGGCAAACACGAGATAAACACTCGCATCATCACAACGCGTGTCAGGTTGTTTCACGAGAGTATCAGAAGTTGAGGCAGTGGTTCGTGTCTACTAAGAAGCAGCTGGCTAACACAAGGCTGCGAGTATTTTTTTTCTTGTGCATTAGCATTAGAGGGGTCTGTGGAAGCGAAAAATGTGCAGAGCCTTGTAAAGTTAATGGGTCAATGGGTCAATGCCCAAATAAACGGAATTGGTCGTTTTCTACTTTGCATTCATACATCCCTGGGAGTCCTCATGCCACTGCTGGCGCAGTGGTGCAGCGGTTAAGCGATGCGAAACTGCCCTGCGATGGCAGGTGCTGCCACCGGTGGGGCTTGTGGGAACCAGGCTGCTCTTCCCGAGCAAGCTCTCGCGATCAATCATTGCCATTAATACCAACACAACATACCATTTAATTGAACTAACACCTGCCAAGCTGGGCAGTTCGCCCACAATCCTGTGGGCAGGTTGCGATGACGTGACAAGGTCACGCGACCGATCAATTTTTCGATTTCGACAATGGCGGGTTGTGCGAGGCCGAGCAGAATCTGCCCCCGGTTGGTCATAGGGTGGCCACCCGGGCCACTCTACCCCGGCCGATTTTTTCCCACAATGCGGACGAAGACGCCGACGAGCCGGATTTTCTGCCGAAGGGGAGCCCTAACGCCATCGCGTTAAAACAGCGACCTCCGTTTAACAGTAGCCAATGGAAAGCGGGTTGCCCACAACGCGTTGGGCAGGTTGGCACCTTCCCACCGTGGCAGGTAGCAGTATGCCACCTCGAATATAACGAACTCTCGTGTGTTAATCTTGGATATAACGAACTTACGTGTGTTTACCTTCGATATAACGGATGTAAAGGACTTCAATGCGCCAACCTCACGTATAAAAAACATTGAGCTGCTAACTCATTCAAAACAAGCCATCGAGAATCGCCTGAGTCAAATTTTTGAGCATATTCATGGTTATGTTCCCACAATGAGCCGCACAAGGCAGAGCGGGTGAGGGAACAAACGCGTGCTAATGACATCCTAGTCGAAATCAAGAGGAAGAAATGGGTTTGGGCAGGACATGTAATGCGAAGGCAAGATAACCGCTGGTCCTTAAGGGTAACGGAGTGGATTCCAAGAGTAGGCAAGCTAGCAGGGGGCGGCAGAAGGTTAGGTGCGCGGCTGAGATTAGGAAGTTTGCAGGCATAGGGTGGTGGTGGTGGAAACATTTATTGCCAAATACCGAGGGGGGCAAACCCCCTAACATGGCACGAGGCAACCCTTAGGGGGCTACCCTTACAGGGCAAAGGACAGCCCTTGGAGGGCTATCCGCTTCAGGGCGTCGGTAATTATCCGGCGCTGGTCAGCAGCAGCGGAGCTGGCCAGGAGAGTCTCAGGGTGGGCGCAGCTGGCAAAGGACAGGGTTAATTGGAGAGACATGGGAGAGGCCTTTGCCGTGCAGTGCGTGTAGTCAGGCTGATGATAATGATGATGATGAGCCGCACAAGAGGAACTTCGCACATGAAGTCACGGGGAACTCACACAGCTTCCGTAGATCAGTCCTTAGGAGCAGGTTGCGATTATAAAATTAGATAAACGTCCTTGCTCCTGGTCTTCAACCCGGCTGCCAAAATGACTTCATCACTTCAGTGCACGTCATCTGTAGGCAGGATTTTTGGGATTACGTGCGTGTATGTGCATACGCGCGAGCGTTGAAAAGCATGTACTGTGTAATAAAAAGCGAATGCACGGTGCAAAATAAAAAGTGGCTTCGATGTGTAAACCACGACATACAATATGCACTATACCGGTATCCAAGCAGATATACGAAGCGCCTCTGGTATGTCCAGCTGGCCGCGCTGTTTTGTTTGTCATTGTTGACGCGAACGCTGCAACTTGCTTGCAGGGCATGCCGGAGAGATTAATGAGAAAGCGCTCATTTTTCTCGTTAAAGGCCATTAAGACTTCGTTGCGAACAGCAGACTCGCTGCCTTTGATGCACCGAATTCATACATATTTAAGACGCTCATAGCCTCCGAAGATAATCGGCACTCGTATAACAATCGTGGATATCTCAGTTATGTTTTCTGCAACGGACAAGTGTTTTGTATTCAGTTCAGAACATACATCGTCTAAGACATACATCTAGTTTAGAACATACATCGTCCACCACCCGTGATGACAATCCCCATTCCTCGTGCGAGTAAAAGGTGAAGTGGAATGTCACTAGTACTGCATGCATGCATGTGCATGATTTGGTGACTGAATTAACTGAACCGAACTGATTTTTCTCGCGGAATAGACTAAAGCAACCCTCACTTGACTCTGGTTGCGTACCCAAGAACGATTGCGTGCAGTATCAGTTCGCACTTCGCTGATACCTGTGCGATAGTTAATTTTGCTCTAGCGTGAACGGGAAATGTAGAGGTGCCGCTAAAGTATTACGGAGCACGGTTTCGCGTCGGAAATTTTCCCACCTATTCCGTAGCGAATGCATGGTGCTTCATTGGATTCAGACACGAGCGAACCGGCTGCATGTGCTAAAATATGTATCAATTATTTTCGCTAAATAAGACATAAGAGCTTGGCGATAGAAGGCTACTTCGTATTATTGCGGCCGGGATTGTACAAGGCAATGTACAGGCTGTATCACCGTTGGCTCTCGTGTCTGTGACGCCGATGCTAGTATCGTAAAAGTGGGATCGACCCTGCCTCCGTACCCTTCACAAAAGAAAAATAACTGAACAAAATCTTGCAGCAACAAAAAAAAAAAAATCCGCGCCTCTTCGCTCTCAGTGCGCGAGGACGCAACAGCGGTCGGCTTATTATCGCGTGATGCGTTTACCATGTTGGTGTATGGCGGCCGTGTGACGTAGCATCACCTTATCTAGCTGCCTCCCACCCCCCCCCCCCCCCCCCCCCCGAGAGGCCCCCGCTATCCGTGCTGCACGGGAAAGTTCGTGCCAGAAGTCACGCGTTTTTTGAAGGACTACTGCAGTCTGGCCGACGGGGCAGCCAATAGTAACGTTGGGTGCAGCGGCGTCGTCTGCTGCAATGCCTGCTGCGCATGCGCAAGCGCGCTGAGACAGCAGCCCAGTAGGAGCGCCAGGGGGGAGGGGGGGGGGGATGAATTAGGAGGGAGCCTTTACGTCCGGCTTCAAAAAATGTGACCTAAGGGCCTCTCCTAGATTCTTTCCTTCCTCCACGCTGGCTGCAGACGGGAGTGACGTCACAGTGCACGCCTCTCGGTTGGCAGCCGCCACTGTACCACATGACGCAGAAACGTCATGGTCGTGTGACTTCTTTTCGTTTTTTTTTTTTTTGATCATGCATTGCCACCGGCGCTGGAAAATCTCCCTCCGCACGGCTATCGCCGTAAAAGGAGCTACGGCCCCTTGTCAGTGGCGCACTGCCCGTTCGATGGGATCCGGCCGGAAAGCTGACGAAATGCCGGTGCAACTGCGCTCGCGCGTGTTCCCACTTTCTAAAAGCAGAGCGAATCAGCAGCAGCCGCCGTCACGTGCGGCCCATCCGCTCCTTGCCTGCCGCGCGAGGCGTCGCACAATTACGCGCGGGCGGAACTGCGGCCACCCGCTTCGCCGAAGGTCGATCGCCTGCTCAGTGCAAGTACGCATACGAGCGTGCGCGATTGCACCACGCATTGGCAAAAGAAATGTGATATTCTGACATCACTGAAATAACGCTTCCTTCGTATCGCGGCGGTTAAGGAGGTATCTGTGCGCCGGATTCGGGCAGTGGCGGCTCTGACACCATCTGTCCGTCATCGGTGGCGTGCCAAAGATCTGCCAGCACCTGACAGGTGCCCTCACTGTAGCGCTGCACCGGACATATGTGATGTGCGGCACTTGTTGTGGACGTGCCCAGCGACGGCTGCTATCAGAAAACGGCTCCTCAGGGAGGTGGGCCTGCGGTGGAACCGCGAAAGTGACTACATGAAGTGGACTATGGACAACCGTTTCATTAGCAGCCTCTGAGACTACCTCAGCGCAACGGGTCTTCACTCCTTGTTTTAACTTTCTATCCAGTGCATTCCTTCCCCCCTTCCTTTTTTCAACTTATGCTTCATGGCACACTTCTCCTACCTAAAAAAAAAAGTGCCTATAACGGCGATAAACAGAGCGTCGCCAGGACGTGAACCAGGTGTCTTAAAATTTATTACTGGTTGCGAGAATAGGATTGCAACATTTTTGGCAGCCATATTGAGAAAATGGGTGCGTACTTCACTACCTCTTTTTTTTTTCGAATTCACCTAAGGAACCCGTGACTCCGGGCCCCTGGCCTCAGCTGTCTCCAGCACAGAAAGCTGTCGAATACAAGAGCCACATGGCTTCAGCACCCGCCTACAGACTGACTGTGGGCGTTCTTTGTTTGAATTGACCGCAAGGAACCGTGATCATACGTTCAGGCTTTCACTCTCTTTCGCCACCTTTTTCATTGCCCCATAAGCAGAGTACACAACCAGACTTGTTTTTATTGTTTGTTTATTTGCTCAATCGGGTAATATACAGGTATCGCCTACGAGGCAAGACAAAATGAGGCGCTGAGCATCCAGGGGTGGCTAGGTCTTGACCTCGCGTGGGTGCAGCAGCAGGAGTGGTATTGCAGTCTACAAACGGGAAAACGATAACTTCTACATAACTTATACAACAGCTACAAAATCAATAATGAGCTGTGCTAAATAAATACAAATAACAGTAGTGATGCACACTGAATCATATAGAAAATTTTGTACAGAATGCAATATAGAAAGAGTTATTCTCCTAACTGCACATCAATATGGAACAAGTAATACGCATTTTTTCGTGTGGGATACAATTTTACACAGAAGAAAAGACGAACAAATATGTTTAAAACCACTAGACATAGAGATATTTTAGCCGCATCTATTACAATTGGATTAGCATTACATAACAGCATGATTTGATAGTGTATTGATTGTGTTCCGTTGTTTGTACGAGGCCTATTTACCACAAATGAGGTCTGGCGCAAGCTCTAGACAACAGATCTATTTAGGTACGTCAGGTAAAGTTCCCCGACTTCCCTCTCTTTATTTTGTGTTCATTAGTTAACCTAGCAAGAATGTGTTGGCGCTTTCGTAAACTGTTAGGAATCACAGACCCTTTCACAATAAAAGGGAATTTAATTTAAAATGTATCTTCTCACCGAAGCGAGCGAGACGACCTCAGTGCCTTCCCAGCTGGCTCGCATTCAGATATCACAGAGCAACAGACAGACCAACGTTTGATCGAGAGGCAATAACAAGGACCGAGTAATCTTTCCTTTCTTCTACTTGAACTTTTTCGTTTTTTCTGGACAAAAGGGAAAGCCTTTTCGGCCACTCCCAGGGTTCGATTGTAGAGCAGTCGAACAACGGGGCGTGCCCGAGTTTCCTCGGATAAGTATACATACAAAATCAAATCAAGCAACTCCGCAGAAACGAACGCGCGAGTGGAGCTGCGGTCAGAAGAGCACAAACGAGGTCTGCACGACGGGCTGACAGGAAAGCTCTTCCCGTCTGTGTCTCGACGAAGAGGGCGGGAGAACGATCAAGTCGAACAACCACGCACGGCCACCGAGGTGCGCGCTCGCACTTTGCTTTTCCCTTGGCCGCACACACTGCGGCTAAGAAAAGCTCGCGCAGTGCGGCCACGACCAACATAAGCTCGTCCAGTGGGCGGCCTCGTCAACCGCGTCAGACTCTTCTCCGCTGTCGCAGCGAAGACGCCAGCGCAGTGGGTCCTACGACGAGGCACTACCGCGTATGGACAAAAGCGCCACCAAAGCGGACAGTCGGCAGCGTCTCAACAGCGGCGCTCCACAAGTGCCGGCGCCGCTGCACAATGGGTGGCCAGTAAGATGAAACATAAACAGCGCGTTCCTACTCGCTTTTGTGCGCTGCCTCCGCGCTTCGACTGTTTGCACAACGCCGCCAGCACTCCACTCGACAGCCGCGACATCGGCGACAACAGCCGGCGCTGCGCGCGCACGCAGTCGGTCCGACGACCGACAGACCGAACGACCACCGGGTTCTGGGACGCAAACAGACGCCGCCTTTTCGCCCTGTTGCGTCTAAGTGTACAACACACACGCGCGACCGGAACGCGCTCCCGCTCGGCGCGTCGCCTCTAATTTGCTGATGAAAATAAAGTGGCCGCTCCAGCGCCGCGAAAGAAGGGGGCTGGATGAGGCCGAAGCTTTTTTCTTCCCCGTGGGGGCGGCCACTTTAATACGCGTGGGCAGTGGTGGAAGCAGCAGCAGCGGCATGTATACAGTTCAGAGTCGTCTTCCGCGCGGGAGTCCTTTTCTGTCGCGACGCGTGCGGCGATCGCCGAGCAACCGCCGAGGACACGCGCGCGCAGCGCCCCCAACGACCGGCGCCGCGGACGGCTCCGGCGCAGCACGCTACGTGACCCGAAGTTAATCATCTCATTTCAGCGGGGCAGGCCGCGTCGACTCGGCGATGGGGGCGGCGGGAGGCATGGCAGGGGGAGGAGACGCCGTGTTTAGCCTCTCGTTTCGGACCGTGCTTGGCGGAGCGGAATGTTGACAGGCCCCGCTTTAATCTCTTCCTTCTACGCCTCCTTTGTTTCTTGGTCGCCAGGCCGCGAAGAGAAGACGGCGCGCGCTCGTCAAGAGGTTCATAATTGAATCGCACTGTAGAGGGTTGCGGCGCCCGTCTCCTGTTTGTGTTGGACGGGTGGCGAGACAACCAGAAAGGCGCTTTTGCTGCTTCCGCTTCTACCCTCGCGAAGGGAGACGAGCGAAGCGATTGTTTTCACAGTTCCACTGATAACTACGCCGCGCGTTTCCACTGGCGGTCTCAATGCACGGGCAGTGCCCCGCGTTTTAATGAAATTCGTGCGCTCTGCCTGCCACGCGTTCGAGCGTGAAACTGTACAGACTTCCATTGTTGGGTCACCGACAGATGTCGGCGCGCAAGTTTTTATGGTGCGGAAGAAACCGTGCTTCGTGTTTGCGTTTTAGGTCACGTGATTGCAAGAAGGCCGCCTGAGTGGGATGGTTCGTTGGTGCTACCAATGACTGATCCCCCGTTGTCGTAGCCATTTGTAGGCGGGAAAAACTCTTCTTGGTTCGAGAATAACAATCAGTGATCATGGAGTTTTACTCCTAGCGGGGGTTGTCAGCGACATAAGAAAAAAAATAGAGTCTCTGTGGTTACTTTCAGTTAACACATGTCGCGTTGCTTATAGTATCAGTCAGGATTCATTCCTGCTATGTGGCTCCAAAATTACGCAGAAAGAACCTATCAGTCAATCCGCGAAACAATGATTTCTTCCTCATGGGGCAGGTGAAAAAAATGCCTCTGTTTCCCCTCTTATTGCCTCTCCTGATATCTCTTTCTCTCACCCTCGGGCTATCCAAATTTGATTGCAAATGTCCTCTAAATGCTATACATAAGTGGCGCCGGCGAGGTCTTCTATCGACCTCAATTTATAGTGTGTTAATGTACCTTTTTTTTTCTGGCCGATTCGATACAAGTGCGGTGGTGATAAATGCTTTTCTGCACAATCCACATTGGTTGCTGCATTCCCGTTAATGTACTGCCAAATAGCTAGCCGCTTTCCCGACGCCGCTAAGCGGTCGAGTTTATATTAATGAACTCTTAATTATCCTAATTTCTGATCTGGCTTACCGAGTCCTTCGTCTTACCCTGACCTCTCTGTGGGCTGCGAGTTCCATCTCAGTAATACCTTCTTTCTGCAGCTGGCAGGATTTTCCGATGCGAAACTGTCTGAAACATTTTTGTCAAACTCGAAAGGACCAATCGGCATTATTCTTGCCAGCAGAAACGGTATCAACTACGTTTGCCCTTCTTTCTTTTCTCTTTCTCTCTCTCTCTTTGTTTCTTAATTTTCTTCTTCTCTCTTTCTTCTCACGGATACACTAAACTATACTGCTTGAATATGCGTCTTGTAGTGGGCTTCGATGTATGTTTCAGTACAGCGTAGTGAGAAGCCGGCTAGCTGTCCATACGCGTGATGCATAAAATACGCGATCAAAGGGCATCGAAAATCTTGCCAGGGAGAAAATTACCACACCATGCATGACCAAGCAACAATATACTTTCAAACCGACCGTAACATAGTATATCACTGAATATGGAAACACGTCAACACTAGTTCTTCGCCGGAGAAAAGACCAAACCGCGCATTAACTCCAAGCAAATGTCATTTTACGCAGATGATTTTGAACTGATCCAGAGAAAGAGTTTATACGATGTCTTCTACTTCGTTCTCTTTGTTTCTATGAATAATAATAATAATAATAATAATAATAATAATAATAATAATAATAATAATAATAATAATAATAATAATAATAATAATAATAATATTATTATTATTATTATTATTATTATTATTATTATTATTATTATTATTATTATTATTATTATTATTATTATTATTATTATTATTATTATTATTAATTGGTTTTGGGGGAAAGGAAAGGCGCAGTATCTGTCTCATATATCGTTGGACACCTGAACCGCGCCGTAAGGGAAGGGATAAAGGAGGGAGTGAGGAAGAACGAGGAGCCGTAGTGGAGGGCTCCGGGATAATTTCGACCACCTGGGGATCTTTAACGTGCACTGACATCGCACAGCACACGGGCGCCTTAGCGTTTTTCCTTCATAAAAACACAGCCGCCGCGGTCGGGTTCGAACCCGGGAACTCCGGATCAGTAGACGAGCGCCCTAACCACTGAGCCACCGCGGCGGGTTGTTTCTGCGTCAGGATTCTACTTTTCCGGGGTACGGTTCCCGTTCCTTTTCCGCGGCGCATGCAGGGGTATACGCAGTGCCTCGCCTGTTGCACAACGCGCTGTTCACGATGATAAAGCGGACCCGCGCGCGCTGCATTCTTTCTTCCTGCCTAACGAACGGACTGGCATGCGCCGGAGCTCATTTCCTGGAGCCCATGTGGCGCAACGTTATGTTACTGCAGCCAGCCTGCCTGACGTACGCTCTAAACATAAATCCAGCATACCGTTGTGCTGTCTCTCGTGTTTTTTTTTTTTTTGCTTTAGTAGATACTGAATTCAATAGAGGCCGATTTAATTGTTTAACCACTGCAGTGCTTCACTGCAACGAACGTTGCAGCGAGCGTCAAAGGGATATGTACTGGTGACTATCTATGCACACGCTGCGCTTGTGGGTAGCCTGCCCTGTGCAATAAGCTTCTGGGATAACCTCCTTCAAAACGGCCCTGAAGGGCACTTTATTGAAGTTGCAAAATGTATGGATAATGAAAAGACATATGCTATGCGAAGCAAAAATTCTTCGCTTTCTACCGCTGTATCTGTGGCCCAAGAGCAACGGGCAAGCTATCAAGATAATGCTATCTTCTCTGTGCCAATTAAGCATCAATAATGTAACGCAGGCGATCATACTATGGGATGCGACAAGTCTGCCTTATCAGTATTGGTAGCTCATTTCGCTTTTATAACGATCGCCTTCCCGAATTGCGTGTTTGACTTGAAAAATACGTTGAAAAATACGACAGAGCCGGTCCCAAAGTACATCAAAATTTTCTGTCGTCCTGTAGTTACCACAGGCTTTCTGTATTAATACGAAGTTCTCTGTCGTGACGACAGAGTCAGTTCTGTCGTGACGACAGGGAATTGCATAATACTACAGAAACTGCTGTTGTCACGACAAGAATTTTTGTCGTCAGGTTCCAAAACACTACAGGCAAAACTTCTGTGACAATAAAGAATTTTCTATTTCGTTTCTAGATTTTTTTCGTTCCTGTGCTGCGTGGGCCTCTCATGGGTGTTAGGTATAGGCCCTCTGTAGGGTGGGAGTAGGTGGTTAATGGTGGGTGAAGTTCTGCAGGGTGCAGGTGGGTTAGTTTGTTGTGGGAGGCGGCTTCTCGACAGTGAGGTGGGTGGAAACAAAGGTGGTTTCATGGGCAGTGGCCTGAGGCCTCCTGGATGATGACTACGGGATCACAAAACAGACGGACAGATTTCGCCAAAGTGAGCTAGGGTACCACGACACGAGCCTCTGTCGCACGACACAATGCACGACAAGAAAGCTTGTCTCGCGACATAAAATTCTGTCGTGCGTCGTATTACCATGGTAATATTGACGCATTCATAACTGCCAGACAGCCGCCGCGGTGGCTCAGTGGTTATGGCGCTCGACTGCTGACCCGAAGGACGCGGGTTCGATCCCGGACGCGGTGGTCGAATTTCGATGGAGGCGAAATTCTAGAGGCCAGTGTACTGTGCGATGCCTGTGCACGTTAAAGAACCCCAGGTGGTCGAAATTTCCGGAGCCCTTCACTACGGCGTCCCTCATACCCTGAGTCGCTTTGGGACGTTAACCCCCCTCCCCCACCCCCCACACCCCATAAAAAAAACTACCAGAAGGTGGCTCATCAATTCATTCCGAAGAAATATGCCTTTTCCAGTGTGCAAGGCATGGTACACTGCGACTGTGCATGCAGTGGAGAGCAGCTGCTCGTGCATAAATTAACCAGACGTATTATAATAGGAAAGCTATCGTCAACCCGAGCCCCGGAAAGCACTTCTATCCACATCTCGGATGAAGAAATGCTCGTGTCGAGGAGATCACGCTTCACGAGAGGCGGCGCTGGGGCGATATTTCACAAGTCTCTCTATTCCTTGTCTCACAATGTGTTTGCACAAAAGCAGATGCTTCAGCTGCCGCCAGGCAGTCGAGAGCACATTCATTCCTTTTGATTGCAAAAATCAAGACTGAAATTCAATAGGTCCTTTAAAGCCAGCCAAACGAATACTACACAGAGTCAACAGTATGTAAACAGTGATTTTTTTTATGACGGATACACTGTATTCCTAGCAGCGAGTCTCTTCTTGGCAAAACCCCGTAAGACATAAAAGCAACTAGATTTGTTAAAACGAAATAGTAAGACTATATCGCGCTTGCGTAAGCGCCTGAACAATCGTAAAACGAATCATTTGGAAGAGAGTTTTTAGTACGAACATTTTTTGTGGGGGAGGGGGGGGGGGGGCATTACCGTATGCCTCCGTAAACCACATAGCACCGTATACTGGGCCGCTAACAAATCGCTGAATGAATTACACAGTTTGAGTTTTTATTCGTCAGAAGCGAGACTCGTAATAATAGTCATCACTACACTACAAACACAAGTACGCCTCTATGGGAGTAAAAAGGGAGTAAGCTGCCCTCTGGCGCACTACCTTTTATGAGACAACTTACTCCTTTTTACTCCTTTATATTTAGAGCGTAGATAATTCCAATTCGAAAGGTGTAGCAAGATTTGTTCTTATAGTGCGCAGTTAGAATTAACGGAACATTCTTTCAGTATACTTTACGCTTACGGGACCAAGAGTAAGTTCCAATAATAATCAATAAGCTTGAATTAAGCGAGCTATAATAAAAACAGAGTTCACTGTAATCACCAGGGTTCGGTTGACTGGAATAAAGATACAACGCTCTCTGCCCACTGCCTAGAAATTGTACTTGACGGCAAATGGTTTCTCTATATAGGCACAAAAATGAACTGCAGCGGAGAAGCGAGCGCCGTATTCTGGCGCCAACGGCTGTTACATAACAGCCGTTGTCGCGTTGCTTCCGCGGGCTATGCTGCCACGGTATAACTTTTCAGACTCTCCCGCTTGACAGACAAAAGCTGGAAACGGCGAAACTCTGACAGCGGTCCGCAGGGAACACCTGGGCGCATCCACGCGGCATCAGGGCCCCCTTATCTTCCCCCATTCCTCGTTGCCACTCTCTCATTAAAAAGTATCTTTACCACCACATTTCCTGGCGCACCATAAGGGACGAGAACGGTCGACAGCTTTATCAGTTGCGAAACTTTCTTTTCGAGTCCTCCCTTTACGCTAAAAGAGGCAAAAGTTTTTCGCGGCACGCGATATAACGAGCCATCGAGGACGTCTAACTTCCCCCTATCTCGAGCCTTTCCATGCTTCCAAGCAAACTTATGTTGCTTTGACATAATAGAAAAGACGCTTCTTTTTTTTTTTTTGCCCGAGAAACAATTAATGAACTAAGAACAATAACAATACACAAAACAATTTCCACGTTTCTCACGAAAAACGTTAACATCGCTTCATCTATAACCTTTATTCCGAGGTGATGGCTTTCTGTGAAACAGCGTTTTAATTATCAGCCTGAATGACATTGTCACGGCGCAGGAAGGGGTTACGTGTTGCGCCGCATATCTCTGAAGAATAACGGAGTGTTACGTCTGCCGTTTCAGAGTGCCGCACCTTGCTTGTGCGAGCTTTGACAGCCTGCGTTATGCACCATGGTTCTTGCGAATATATATAATTAAAAAAAAAACAGGCTCAATGAGGCTAGAGCATTACTACATGAACACAAAAATAGGGACTTCAGTCGTAACATGCGCACATCATACATGGTGCATTTGGAGTGCAAGCTCCAAATGCCAGATGTATCAGGGAAGCCGGCGACTATTTTATAAAAATAGGGGTTGTGAGGTAAACGGAAGCTTTTGTGGGGCGTAGTAATACCAGTGTTGGCGGACGTCAAAAATAGGCGAATCATATCAGCTAGTAAAGTGATTAACTGAATTTTAATAGTTACCTTTTAACTGTTACCGATAGGCACCTGACTGCAATTAGAGACTTGTAGCCGGCCGTTAGTAATAGCCACCTCAGTTTTTAGAATTTCGAAAACCTGATTACCCTCGCTGCTGTGGCTCGTCTGATTTGGGCCATTTCTCGCGCCATTAGAAAACCGCGAAAAAGCGACGTCAATCAAATCGCGAAACTCCGTGACGCATGTGGCACGTGACATTCTCTGCCCGCCATGGAGTTTCTTTCTGTTAATAGTAAGAAGCTCTATGCTGCCCGCCCTCGCTGGTGCAGCGAAATGGCGAGGTACGGGGAGCATTGCAGCACGGGCAGGACTGCTCCTTGTTTGCGGTGGCTGTTGGTTTCCTTCACACGGTATGTCACAACGAGACCCTCATTTCCCTTCTCTAGCCTGCTCTCTCTCTCTCTCTCTCTCTTTGAAGGAAGCCAACAGTCAACGAAACTAAAAAACGTAGTGGAATGTTTATATTATAGTTTTTTAAAATTTGTGCCGTTGATAATTGGGAAATTAATACCGTAATTATTCAATCGCTGAGAGAGCAGGGCTCTGAGAAACGCCGTATATTGTGGATGGCTCTGGATTAATATCGACCAAGTGATGCTCTTTCACGCGCACTGGCATAGCACAGCATATCTGCGCGTTTTGCACTCGCCTCCACCTAAATATAGTCGCCGTGGCGGGGATTGGATCCCAGCATCTGGGGCTCAGCAGTCTGAGCTACCATGTTGGTTGGAATCGGATAAGGTGTGTTGTTTGGTTTTGAGTATTGTTAATGCTGCGCTGTGCTGTGTTGTGTTGTGTTGTGCTGTGTTGTGTTGTGTTCTGTTGTTTTGTGTTGTGTTGTGTTGTGTTGTTCTGTGCAGTGTTGCGCTGTGTTGTGTTGCGTTGTCTTGCGTTGCGTTGTGTTGTGCTGTGTTCTGTGTGTTGCGTTGAGCTGGGTTGGGTTAGGTTGTGTTGCGTTTTTTTTGTAGCTCGTAATCAACTATTGCCATCAAGCTCCCAACGATTAAGGTATCCGGCATGTCGCTTCAAATATGCTCTTAGCTATATCCTTCGCTCTTTTTTGTGCCAGTGAAGTTTTTTAATGCCAGTGCATACCAGCTGAGAGAAGACAGCTCAGTTCTGACGTGGCAGCTCGTTGTTTTATTGTATGCTGCTAAAAGAGAGATACAGAGATGAAAAACAAGGGAAGTAAACATACCTAACTTCAGTTTCGTCTAAAGCCTGGACGCGGGCGGCACTTGACTAGTATCTCGACGCCAAAAAATAACAGAAAAAAAATTCAAGAGCGGAAGTCCCAGCTAGAGGACAGCGGTGACAAACGATGTTTAGGGTTGTCATCAGACGGCGGAGTCTATCCTTTCCATATGGCACCAGCGGAAGCGAGGCTGCGGCGTCATGGTGCAGGACGAGGTAAAAAAATAGAAAAATGAACGAAAGGACCGTCTGTTACAAGAGATGCCAAAGCCCATGTCACGTTTTTGGTAACCTGCCGAATGACCGAGCGCTCTGTCATCTGGATAGCCCGGTAACAGGTGCGCGAAAACAGATGAAAAAAAAAGCAACGGCATGCACCGGGGCTCATGGAAGCCCGCGGCCAATGTCTATACTGTTTTGCCTCGTGGTTCATGTTTGCCAGCGCATACCTCCGCTGTCTGTTGAGTGCGTAGCAGAAGGCAATATTGTAATAGTGCATCGCCGAAGTGCGTGCCATTGTATGATCGAAAATAAATTTCACAGTCAGCACACGAAACACTGTCTATTGACTGCAGTAGTCATGGTTTATTATTACCAAAAATACAGAAAGAGAGGAACATACGTTGCCGTTCGCGGCAATTGCTATCTAATATCTTAAGCAGCCGAGCTGCGGCGAGCGAAAATAAAGGGAGAGAAAGACGACAGCCAGGAGAAGTATAGAGGGAAACGCCGCGAAAAAGGAGAGGGGAGAGGTTTTATACTATTCACACACACAAAAAAAATAATAAAGTGAACAAGTTCGCGCCCCTAGCGAGCGAGTTCCCGGCACTGTCCGAAATAGAACCGCATGCGAACGACCATGCACATATTTATTTAAAAAAAAAAACACCACGTTTTTGTAAATGTGTGAAATCACCTATTCCGATTTTTGTAAGATTGTGGTTTGTGAGGAGCGACTCAGGCTATGAGGGACGCTGGAGAAAAGGGCTCCGGAAATTTCGACCACCTGGCGTTCTTCAACATGCACTGACATCGCGCAGTACACGGGCCTCTGGAATTTCGCCTCCTTTGAAATTCAACCACCGCGGCCGGGATCGAACCTGCGTCTTTCGAGCCAGCAGCCGCGCGCCATAACCATTTAGACACCGCGGCGGCAATTTTTTCTTGCAATAGCTTAAAGCCTTGAGTCGCAATTTTTGTAAGAGCTCAAACCCTTTGCGACTCTTTGCTCTTGTATCCTCAACGATAGTCACACAAGTGCAGAGCACTGCAAATTGTCAAGCGCAAGAGTGCACACGCTCATTCTTAAAACAGCAATAAAAAGAAAAGGACGGACACTCTAGACAGTAAGGAGTAAAACAATTGGCGGTGGTTTGGCTCTGGTTAAACCTGGAGTGACGCGATAGCTACAGCTGGCCGATGAGCTTGGCGCATGATGGCCTTACCTGCCTATGTGCCATAAAACCCAACACAACACAGCTACAGCTGGCCGGGTGGAACTTAATCAGTTGAATTGCAAAGTCAGCCTTTCACCGCTCCGTTTATTCTTCTTCTTCTTCGTCCTCTTAAGGCATGGCACATACCCACATGGGAGGATTGGCCAAGGTGTAGTGGCATAAACAAGGAAATTTCCATTGGAGATTACGACAAAATTTTAGCACCAAGCGTGAATTGAAAAATGTTTCGCTGGGCATTCCTTCTTCATCTTCGTCCCACTTGACACGGCGCATGCGCACAGCTGTTGCCGCTCGGTTCCGCCGGCGCGCCGCGCCGCCAGCAGCAGCAGCTCCTCCGCACCACGTGACTAACCACGTGACATCGTGGCGGAGCAGCCACGGGGTGGCCACGCTGAAGGCTGGAAATGCTGCCGTAATGTAGCTGTCACTACAAAAGGAGTAAGCTGTCCTCTAGCGCACTCCCTTTTATAAAATTGAGTGTCATAGAGAACATCTTACTCTCTCTTTACTCCCATACAGGCGTATTCGTGTTTAGAATGCAGAGAAGAGACGTAGTACACACGAGCGCTGACTTACACGTGAGGATTTATTGCGAAGAAGCCTGCTTTTATAGGCAGGTTGCGCAGTAAACAAGAAAACATTGCGGAAAGACACAGAAGAAGGAAAAGGAGTATTCAAAAGAAAACTTATTGTCACAAAGGTTTCACCTCTTAGCAAAAAGAAACCTAATTTCTTTGTCGGATAAAAGCACTGACGGCGCACTGACACACGTCTTTATTTAATCATATGATAGAGGTCTCAATCACTTCCCTAGTGAGCTGATCAGCATGACAACCTATGACGTCACAGTGCTGAAAATCTAAATGGCACTTGCTGCATGCTTTGCAATGGGCAGCTAGATGTCCTTTCATGTCGTTCTTCAGATCATTTTTGTGCTCGCGCAACCGGTCATTTAGGCACCAGCACAGTTGTAGGCACTTGTAAGCTTTTAGGCACCTGCACTTGTTAGAGCTCGAAGCGC
The DNA here is from genome assembly GCF_052857255.1 of Amblyomma americanum. Lineage (NCBI taxonomy): Eukaryota > Metazoa > Arthropoda > Arachnida > Ixodida > Ixodidae > Amblyomma > Amblyomma americanum. The sequence goes on along the minus strand of NC_135503.1, from coordinate 36,639,415 downwards.
TGAAACGGTCGGGTTTGGAATCTTAACCCACTTTCTGTTACGACGTCTTAGGCACATTCTGCAGTTTCTATAGAGAGCAGGGTCGTACGTAAAAACATAGAAGAGTTTACGGAGCTGAACGTATGTTTCTTTGGATGTATCGTTGAGTACAGTATAGAGAACTCAAAATAATGCGCGCGCGTGCCACTGAGTCGCCAAACGGCGCACTCTGCTCACTTAAGCATGGCGGATTCAGCTTTATTTCATGCTATCGCTGAAGTTGTGAACAATTGATGGTGCTGGAATGAGCGCGGCTCTATTCTTAACTCAGTTGTTGCCAACTGGAACAGGTGATGCTGGTCAGGATAATAACAGAGCTGGTATTTGTGGGTTACCCAGACGGCTTACAGCTGGTTCAGCGCGGCGGGAAAAATGAGGTGGAGGAGATGGAGGAGGAAAATTTTACTTGAGGCGAGTACCAGGGCCCCGTGAAAAGAATCGTTTGATCCGCTAGGCCCCATTGATGATAGGGTTAGTACAGATAAACTCGCCCAGCAACATACCCTGATAAACCTAGAGCGACTGCAAAAATTATTTTTCCAGTGACTCTATATGAAGCCAAACCCTTCAGAACGAAGATGGAGGGAATGGAAACAGTGCGAGCTCATGACAGCGTAACACAGGCATGGAATGCGTTGTAGTATCTCCCCTGATCCATTCATGACAATTGAGACGGGAAGATGTGTCACAACTAAGGCTGTTTTTAACTTAAATTATGGTTCATACTAGCGAAGAAGTCGCCTCAACTTAGGGAGAAATACAGAGAGCCCATGGGGAGTGGGCCCTATGCGTTCGTGCTGTTTTCGTCCTCGTACATATCTTCAAGTTACTTCTGCACAGCATTTGATCACGTCATCCGAAGTTATACAGCATTTGTTAACTTAATTAGAACATTGCAGTTAGTATTAGAGCAGCTTTTCAGATGTGGGCTTGTTCAGTTTTTGTTGACAGTATGTGGGCCTCGGCTTTGTTCTCTTTTTTTTCTCCCTGGCTTCCCTATCCACCGACGTTAAATAAAAATGGACTTATTTGACTGACTGACTGACTGACTGACTGACTGACTGACTGACTGACTGACTGACTGACTGACTGACTGACTGACTGACTGTCTGATGAATGACTGAGTGACTTACCGACCGACTGACTGACTGACCGACAGACCGACTGACTGACTGACTGACTGACTGACTGACTGACTGACTGACTGACTGACTGACTGACTGACCGACAGACCGACTGACTGACTGACTGACTGACTGACCGACCGACCGACCGACCGACCGACCGACCGACCGACCGACCGACCGACCGACCGACCGACTGACTGTCTGATGAATGACTGAGACTGACTGACCGATTGACTGACTATCTGGCTGGCTGACTGGTTTAGAGCGCGCACCGTAATTAATAACAGACGACACGTTCGTTAAAGTTGCTGATACAGTGCTGTACTTGGCAAGCTGCAACGCGCGCATGCATCGAACGCCGCAATGCCCCCGGCGTCTGCGGCGGCGGGAATTCCCCGGCGGCCGATTTTCCCCCCAGACGCTGCCCCGGCAGACGGACTGGCGCCATCGATCTGCCGGCCACGGGGACATCCCCCTCCCAACACTTGGCTGGGCGCCGCGGCAGCCGCGCGCGCTCTCACCGGCTGCGAAGACCGCCAAAGGGGGAGGAGTGGGGGAGCAACCCCTTGGCCGCGGTCGCGCTGACTCACACCGCTGGTCTGGGCAGTGTTGGCGGGGTGCACGCCAACCGCCTCGCTTCGAGCGCAAGGGGGCCGGTGAGATCAATGCTGCGGAATGGAGCCCGCCGCTTCCTGTGCTTGGCTCTTACTCGACGCATTACCATGCTCAGTAGGTCACCTCCGGATCTGTACCCGTCTTGTATACCGTCCACGTGCGTACGGTGCCAGTGAAAGACCCGTTCCGTTAATTTGCTGTGCGGTCTTGCAAACTTCCTTTAGAACACAACCGTGAATAAATAGTAGAGTGCATCTTGAAAACGCGCAAAAAAAGACGAAGGACGAGGAAGAAACCAACAGGACAGAGCGCGGAACTTCAACTAGTTTATTACAACAGTGCGCCACATTTATACAATCATCTTAATCACATTGTGTTGTAATTGTTTGGTTTGTGCTGACCAGCGAAGGCAGCCGCACGCCCCCCTATTGGCCTGAGTTCCTATCGTTCATGCTTCTCTCCCTCTTCTGTAACCCTCTCAGTACGAGAGGGTATATAATCGCGGTTCTGGGCAATAAACGTTGTTGTTCACTGCCGACCATTGTTCGAGATGCTGCGCGGTTCGCGCTGACTTTACTACACATTGTAACATGACAAACGATCATCACGTGACACTGGTGCGCAGGCGTGTACGGGACGTCATGCTATCTAGATATGAATGCTCTCTATCAGACCGGTTTACCGAGGTTTTGCTGACACACGAGCCGGCTTCCTTCTTGATACAGTAGGCCTCGTACAGTTCTCTGCTTAGTTTCGACCCGAACTTGTTCAGGATTGTGGTATCGCGGAACCGTGCCGTGCAACCACGGCAGTGGCGACAATGGTCGGCCACATGCATTCTACTGATAGTCAGCAACTAGCCCGTCTCTCGCTATTATACGTGAATAAACATTGGCCTGCGGGCCGAACCGGTGACATGTATACTTTGCACTGTACCAAAGAGTGCTTAGTAAATGAATAAAAAAGTAACAAATTATTTTTTGGTACCCAAGCCGAAGGAGCGCCTGTATATGAAGCAAGCGATAGAAGGGGGCTGCGGTTTAATGTCTACCACAGAGACATTTTTTATCGCGAATTAATTTCGGTAAACAAGTGTTGTCGCATTTCTCCTCACCCGAAATTTTAACTGAATTCCAGGGCAGTGGTAACGTAGTCGGGTGTGATATAGGTTGAGGAGTGAGATTAGGGAATTTGATGGAATAGGGGCTAGTGGGCGGCGAAGTACAGGGCTCATTGGAGATCAGCAGGAGAATCACTTTAGTGCGCTAGCACTAGATCGTCCACTCAGTCACTTAGCCGTTGTGTGCACGATCTCTGTGTGGGCAGGTTGTGATGACGTCACAATGTCACATGATCTATCGGCCCACCTGCCACTAAGGTTACTTCTCGTGATTTTAGTGCCCTAGCCCTACAGTCCCCACTCGCCGATTTCACCGGTCCCTCTGGGACCTTGAAGAGATAGGTGGCTGGGTTTTGGGTGGCAGGCAGGTGGTCCACCTAGGTCAGGTGACCTTGTGACGTGATCACAACGTCCCTACCGGATTGTCAGCAAACTGCCCACCATGGCAGGTGGCAGTTCAATCAATGATTAGTCACAAGAGGTTACTCGCGAAGAGAAGCCTGACTCTCACAAGCCACGCCGGTGAAAGCACCTGCCACCGCAGGACAGTGGCGCATCACTTGACCGCTGCACCACTGCGCCAGGAGTGGTACGAGGACGCCCAGGGACTTTGAATGTCAGAATATGAAAACCGAAATGCTAACGCATCTAATTCGCATCTGGCCTAACCACCCTAACCATCTAACCATGAGGCAGCAGTAAGCTGCCTTTTGGTGATGATTATGATGATAAGGAGGATGAAGGAAAGGAGACGCCACCATATCCTGGCGCAGTGGTGCAGCGGTCAAGCGATGCGCCACTGCCATGCTATGGTAGGTGCTGCCACCGGTGTGGCTTGTGAGAGTCGGGTTGCTCAATCAGGGCTGCCGTTTACTCTTCCCGTCCTCCTCACCTTCGGTGCAATTGTTAAAGGGAATGCCCTTATGCAGGCGTATGAGCTTCTTCACAGGTATGTAATCGAAACTGGGAGATTTTGTAGCGATAGCTACATTACGGTAACATTTCGAGCCTTCAGCGTGGCGGCGCCGCCACCCTGTGGCTGCGCCGCCACGCTGTCACGTGGTACGGAGCAGCTGCCGGCGCCGTGGCTGATCACGTGGTTCGTCACGTGGTTGGTCACGTGACCAGCTACATGGTGCAGAGCAGCTGCTGCTGCCGGCGGCGCGGCGCGCCAGCGAAACTGAGCTGCCACAGCTGTGCGCATGCGCCGTGTCAAGTGGGACGAAGATGAAGAAGAACGCCCAGCGAAACTGAGGGGCGAAAGATTGACTTTGCAATTCAACTGAGCAAGTTCCACCCGGCCAGCTGTAGCTATCGCGTCACTCCAGGTGTAACCAGAGCTAAACCACCGCTGGTTGCAAGACAGTGACACATGCGTCAGTGCGCTGTCTTTGCATCTCACTAACAAGGAATTTAATTTCCTAAGCGGAAGTGTGCACGTGCAAGTTTGATAGGTAAAGTATTTGTGTTAACTTTTCGTTGCCTTTACTTTTCTCTCAAAATTAATGTATTTATGGTTATTCCTTTAAAATTTAATTATTTCCGCTTTGTTTCCTCGATTTTCATTCCAGTTTCCTCAAGATCTCTCAGAATTCGTTATTTGTATTCGCAGATTCCTCTATATTTTTCAGCCACTCGAGGTAAACCGGATGAATTTTCTCCTGTTTGGATCTGCATCAATCCCTGGCCAATCCCCCACCGTGGGTATGTGCCATCGGTTTTTAGGCAACAACAACAACAATCTACAAAACGGGAGAGGCGCTAGCCGCAAACTGAAAACGCCTTGAATGCCAAGTTACGAGGCGTTTCCTTAAATGGAGTGTGTGTACGGAATGTGGCGGAAGATGCAAAGCGGAGCGAGAAAAGAGGGCTGATTTAGGAAGTAAGGTAGCAACCTTAACTATACGATACGCAGAATGTGATACTCAAACTGAGATTTCGGTGTAACAATTTCATTTTCTTCCGGCTCCATCGTGCTCTCTCAGATCCCCCCTCTCCACCCGTCAGGGAATCACAGCCTGCTCCCACAACGACCGGCTAGTGACGGAGTAGACATACGGTCCAATCGCATCCGTCCATTGTTCCGGTTTCCGGGTCCCTGTCCCGTCCAAGAAGTATATATATATGGGGCGCACACCCTTGCAAACGCAAAAGTTTGGACGGCGTCTTTTCCTACTCCAGAGAAATTGCAGAACCGTGCTTGGTGCTCTCCTTTCTAGCGCTGACCGTTGGGAGGAACAGGGTGAAACGAGCTCCGTCCCCACCCGCGGCGTTTTCCGAAGCAGGCAACTTCGCCCCGGGCCAATATCCATGACTGTCAGAGCCAGGCGCCCTTCTCTACCGCGGTGGCGGCATGCATGCCAGTGCCGCAATAACGAAGGAGCATGCTTATGAGCTGGTCTCTGAAACTCGGCGGTGGAAAGGGTTTGGAGGAGGATGAGGACATCGTTCAGGGTATGCATCTCGAGAGAGTGGGGCGTATATATGGGGTGGGGGGGTCCATCTTTCGCTACGTTTGTCGCGTCTGACAGCCGTCAGGAGCGCGTTTCACAAACGACGCGCGGTGTTGTGCGGGTCCGATTTTTTTCGTCTCACTCGGACGAGCCGGGCTACGTCACGGATGTGCGTGCTCTGCCACCGCCACAAGTGCAGAGGAGAAAAAAAGAAAAGAAATAATTAAATAAATAAAGCGCGAAGCAGCTTGCTTGCTTGCTCTGGTTCGTCGGAGAAACTTCATAGCGGCATACGAAGCATGTGGACAAGGAGGGATTAAAAAAAAGAAATAAAGAAGAGGTACGCGAACGTTTCAGGGGAGAAGCAAGATTCAAGCCGCGGGGCAAAATTGTCGGGAGCGTCTCGTCCTCCCCTTCGGTTTAGGCGAAGCGGCAAGAAGAAGAGGACGCTTTTAAATTTGCCGTCGCCGAGCGAGAACATGCTCGCCAATGCTCCTTCCTTAGGCACACTCGAGCGCGTCACCGGTGAGTGTCTATGTGCTGGAGGCGAAGGAGAGAGAAGTCAGGAAGAGGGGGAGGGGGGCGAAACATCAGTGATACTGGGCGCGTCTCGCTTTGATCAGGAAGAAGACACTCTCGGGAGAGATAGAAGAAGGCGCACCACGATGCATAAGGGGCCAATCTTTCCAACGCCGCCGCACCTTCCATCGCCTTCCCTCCCCCTCCTTTCCACCCTCCACCGTTGCTCTGCGACTTTTTCCCGATGGGCGGCTGCCTGCGTGCCTGCTTTCCTGCAGACTCGCTAAAAACGGGTTCCGGCGCCGGAGATTGGGGATAAATCGATGGGTCGCCGTTTTCGGTGCGTCGCTACGGTTCTTTCGTTCGTTTGTAGTAGTGCTCGTACATATACCGCGAGGGGCTTCACTCCCAGCACGGCAACAGACCCAACTCGTCCCGGTGCTATAGCGTCGTTTGCTTACTTTTGAACGGCGGCGCCGCCTGACAGCGTTAGCGGGTCGAGCTTTCCTTCTCTCCTGGGGTGTATATAGAGCGAGTGTAATTGAAGCTGAAAGTTGGTGCCTCCTTGTATAACTCACCCCCGCCGCGCCTTCCTATTTCTAAGCCTTTCTGCGTTACTTTTATGCCCTCTCTACTCCTCATCGTCGACGGTTGGCTGCTATCGCAAACAGAGACGCCATCGCAATCGGCGCTGCTGCCTCCTAGCGGAGCTTGTTAGTCGAATGCGCGGGAGAGCGGGTGTGACAACTGTGAAGCGGGGGCGTTTTCTTTTAATTTGTTCCTATCGGTTCGTCTGCGTTCCGACCGCTCCTTTCTCTTTCTCCATTATTAGTTGGGCGCAGCGCCGTGTGCGGAAACGTACATGCGAGCGACCAATCAGATGCGCGCCTCGCATTTGCTGCTGCGAAATCAAGTACCGTACGGGCATGGGAAAGAAAGAGAAAAGAAAAAAAAAGAAAATTCGAACGTAACCAAGACCGAATGTCGGGAGTACTCTGCTTACTCAGGCGTATTACTCGTTCTAAAAAAAAATACTAAAAACAGCTATAGGCGTTCAGCAATGTAGGATGCTTGGTTCCCTCGTGACGCGGAAGGAGGGTGGGAGAGACAGCCCGTCATTTCTGAGCCGCACCTTTTAAGACAACTCTTACGCTCTAAAGACGCTTCTCTTGATTCGAGTGCCCGGACTGCGCGGTGGTTCAAAGCTACAAGCGAGCTCACTGCTCACGTCATGCGGAGCGCGGCCGATGACATTCGGAGCATATGAAAGCCAATGGCGGACCTCCGATGCCCCCAAAGTGCGTCAGAGGAGCCGTCGGTTTCACGCTTGAGACAGATTTGTGCAGTGCCTCTTGGATCGTTTTCGCGGCAAGGAGGAAGACAACGCGACGAGTTTAGGGAATTTGCTGGAATAACGTGGCAGCGCCTGACGCATAAGAAAGAAAAAGAAATATCAAAAGACAGTTCTCACTGTCCGTGTCATGGAGTGGCTCAGACGTATACACGGGAGTAAATTTTTCGCGACATTGTTTTCGCTGCGCGACTCGACAAATTTAAATTCGCCTGGCGGCTGCACGCAGTCACCGCGCACCTGTGGGGAAAAAAAAGTAAATAAAGTAGGCTTGGCGCTAAACTGCACCGTAAAAAGAAGCCTAAAAGAAAACGAAAGTCACCCGCACACTACACCGACCGGCAGCAGCGCGTAGCGTCGGCCGTGACAGTGCGGGCACACAGACAGCAGCAGAGATGTCCTTGAAATAACCTCCTCAGGTGCCGGTATTTATTTTTCTTTTGAACAGATACTTGTTTTTTTTTTGTTTTTTTCATCCTTCGCATCCATCTTGCCTCGTCGTTATTCCTCCCTTTATTGTGTTTTCCTTTCCCCTTCCCCTCCATCTGCCCGCTGCGACGCCCTCCCAACGGGTTGCTGCTGCGGCCGGAGCAGCTGGCTTTGGAATGTAGCGAGCGACGCCGTTTCCGGACAGGAGAGACAAAGCTTCCCCTGGCGCGGCTGTGCCGGCTTGTGTGTGCACAGGTCGTAAAACGGCGCGCCGCACAGAGCTGAAATGAAATAAAAAGGGCCAAAAATAAAACAAGGAAGCTCATGGAGACAAAGCGAAGGCAGTGCAGGCGCTGTCAGCGCGAGAGCGGCGCTGTCGAGGCAGTATAGAGCTGTAAATTGCGCCACGCCCCCCCCCCCCCCACCCCCCTCGTCCCCCGCCAGGAAGCAGCCCACCTGCCTTCTTTGCGCCAGGAGCGTAGCAGCATCCACGACAGCGGGCCGCCGCCTATGGAGACGCCACGTGCTTCAGCGTCGTCTCATTCAGTAATAAATGCATAATTAGCGGAGTTTTATGTTTATATACTCTAAACACGAATACGCCCATATGGGAATAAAAAGGGAGTAAACTGTCCTGTAGCGCACTCCCTTCGCTCGAGGACAGCCTATACTACCTTTCTACTCCCTTCTACTTAGAGTGAGCCAGGGGAAACTACTATAGGGCACGTCGCATATATGCTGGTGGGCTCCGGGAGCAATTCAACCCACCTGGGGCCGTTATTTTGTAAAGGTAACTTTCTTTTTTTCATTGTTTTGCCCCTTCGCCGTTGTTGCGCGTAGCCCTTGATTGCAGAGCCGGCGGGTGGCGCTGCTTGTCAGCCAGTCACGAGCTGTGACGCAACACGCAGCGACTACACAAAGCGGAAATGGGCGATAGAGGGAACGGGGATATGATGCTATGTGAAATATGGCCCATGTAGCTGTGTCTATTACGTTTCGCCTACATTGAAATGCGTGGCACTACGCCTCAGCAAATGAGCCACCGCATCCGGTGCCGTCTTTTTCAAAGTCACTCTTCGAAGGAGAATGAGTAGTTACTTTACTCGATTACTCTTCTGAAAACGAAGGTCCTCAAAGTCAAAGATTACTTAGTAGTAGCTCTGATGAAACAATGTCTACGTGCAATAAAAATTGGTGTTCGACAAGATTTTATTTCCTGTTATAAGCACTACCTAGCCGTGGCAGCAAACTGTGTACAATTCATTGTTATTTTGCACAGGCATGAATGTGTTAACTGTGGTGCCTGTTTCTCTCGCGGTATTCTCCAGTCAGAGATACCCCTCTCAGCTGCATCCTGCCTGTCGCACCTTGTGTCCGTAGGCTGTCGGTACGTCTGCATCATTCAGCACAAACCGTGGCTGTTCATGTGCTGAGGCCCTCAGTTGGCTTAGCAGTCACCTACCGGTCGCCCAACGCCCAGGGGCCCAACGGTCGGCAGTCAAAAGCTTTCAAACAGGTTCTTCCCCTGCACACATCAGATACTTTTTGGCGATTATTCCTAGCGCATTAAGAGGCATTCAACAGAACCAAATGGAGGCTGTTGGAATTCAAGAGATAAATTTAGTGGGATGCCATAGTGCTCCAAATGAATCCAAACCAAGTAATCCAAGGAACACTATGCAGCGAACACCTACCTATTCGGAAGGAAGCGAAAGGAATCCCGTTTGCACACTGTTTTTGCTGTTTATATATAGTGGCTAGAGAGTGAGTGTCTCGAAACTAGGCAAACAATAGAGCTCTTATGAGTTATAACTGCTGCTCGTCCACAATGCATGGCTCTAGCAAGCGGAGCAAGTTGAGCAGAATTTCGAATCAAATTTATTACGCTTAGCGAAATGATATTGTTCAGAAAAATTTTAAAACAAATCGCGAAATTAGTTACTGCGCTAGATAATTCGTCTTCTTTTCAAAATAACTTTTGTAGAAAGTCAGGGGTGCTCGTAATCTTGAATGCATAGAGCTTCAAAACGCTATCAGTATGTGCGGAAGTACGGTGAGCTGCATGAAACAGTACTTAATAAATGAAAACATTAGCGTCGAGCTGTTTCATTATCATAGTTCACTAGTTATTCAATACAAGGAATACATTATTCAGTTACATTTCCACACCCTCTGCCCCTACACTTTTGTGCGCCCGTCTGTACCTGGATAAGAGTAAACAAGACCAATGCCTTTTTAAAGGGGCTCTAAAACGCCTTCCGAGGAGAGCACATTAATTCACTTAATCGCTGCACTGCGTTGCCATGAAAACAAGAGCCAAATAATTCTCTTCTACACGCAGCAGACGGCCCACAATCACGCGTCAAAGTTGGCGAGCCCTTCCCGGCGACTTTTTCATGCTCGCGCCCTCCTCCGTCCCCCGCATCTGCGTAGACAAGGTTAGAGGTGGCCATTGGTAAGATTCTTTCAGACGTCAGGCAGCTACCGTGGCCGCGGCCAATATGCCGCTTAGCTCCGGCCGGTCGGGCAGCTCCGCTCCCAGGGTCGGCGAAGGAGCGCCTACCTTCCAGCGTGCAAAAAGTGACGAGAGGAGGGGAAAGGCGCGAAGACGCCGAAATTCAAATTTTAACTACAGATAACTCAGCCTCTACAAAGCACATTAAAAAAAAATTCTTGCTGGACACTATTCGTGAAGCGGCGGGCTTCAATATCCCAGGCATGCCGCAACTTTATTAGAGTCCCCTTCACAGCCCCTTTAAGGGTATAACACTGTATATATGAACACGTACAGAGTACAGTGCATACATTCGTGGCAGAGTAGATAAGCCAGGTTATTCTATTACCTTTATGAGAATGAAAAAAAAAACGTATCGGGAGAAGGTAGCAGACGAACACAAAGAAGATAGCTCGATAGAATGTATAAGCTTCAATGGGAGCTCACCTCCCTTGGATAACGGTGCGGGTCAAAGCTCAGCTGGATAACGCAGGAACGCCTATGTATTTACAAGCGTACACATAATAAACAGCCACGTACAGCGCACACTGCATACAGGGTCGCATCGGATGATGATGATGAAAAGGAAGAGGGTAGAAAACTAATATGTTATGATTGTCACTTTTTTCCCCATTTTCCCCGTCCGTAGCTCTCTGGCTAATTATACACCCCGATTTTCGGTCGATCCCTCAGTATGGGTATGCGATATGAATCATCATCATCATGCTATACTCGATAGCTAGATAGATAAATAAAGAGGAGGAGGGAAAGGCAGGGATGTTAACCAGAAAGGGGTTCCGGTTGGCTACCCTGCACTGGGGAAGAGGAATTAGGGGACTAAAAAGAGGAAGAGTGAAGGGGAAAAAGGCATAACACACACACACACACGCACAACGCTGTCACAATTTGCTCGGAAGTACACATGAATCCATATGGGAACTCCCCTAAAACTAGAACGCAACGAAGAAGTGCCCAACTGTATACTGGAATACCTTACTGCTTTTCACGCTCTAGGGTAAATAAATCTTCTGATTAGCCGACAACTTTTTTTTTTTCTTGAGCTGTGAAAAAGTTTCATTTGCGTGTGCATCATCAACGCTTCTTTAGTTGTGTGTTGTTGTTATGCGTGCGACGCTATCTCATGCGCCTCCGGAGCTGTTGTCTACAAAACTATCGCTGCTCTTGAAGTGCCCTTCGTGCTTATTGTTAAGCCACCCAGCAGCTCACATTTTGTTTTCTGACGGCACTGCACTTATAACGCGCTGAGCTGCGCATTTCAGGGTCTGTTCGCGCATGCATCATTTTTTTTTCCCCTTCCTTTTGCTACCATTCGAACTCTCACAGCGGCGGGGAAACGTTCTCTGTCGTGCCGAATAGCCGAGTTAATTTGTTACGCACACACCGCGCTTTCGAATGCACGGCCAAATTCCTTCACCAAGGCCGCTGCACGAGTGGCAACGACAATATGTTGCCGGTTGTGCCAGGTGGCGCATGGCCTCACATATATTCAAGGGTAGGCTAAGACAGACGCTAAAACTGCTGAGACTACAGCTGTGCTGTGGGGGACGTACCTGTAGTTGCAGCAATAGTTTGAAGCACGGACGCGCCGTCAGAATGAACAAAACATTAGGAAAGCGAACAGAGTGAGCTTTGGAGGCCATGGTAGCGGGACGTGTGAGCGAAAAAAAAAAGAAAAAAGCTATAGACAGAGTTTTTGTGAAATCTGTGTTTGGATGCGAGTATTTCATGGCCTCCATAAATTCATATTCTTCTTTTCATTTCTGTTTTAAGGAATGCATTGGCCAACCAGTATATCCGCCTTTACGAAACAAAGAACACTGCGCGCTGCAGGAGAAAATATGCCAGCTGCGACGCGTCGAACGCATCACAAAGAGGGGTTTACTTAGACTGAGTAATTCACTTTGCGGCTCTGTCTTTGATAAGTGCACATTAAATTTAAAAAAAAATCATTCACTCTCTGAACTTTGCCTCGAAGTGAAAACGTTAAATTTAGGAAGGCAAGTGCATCGCTTATGACGTCAGCATTTCTCGACCAGCAATTTTGTTTTCCGGTTGTGATTTCAGGTTCGTGACAAGGTTCACGTACGGATGCATAAATCTGCGCTCAAATGGAATCAGCTAAAGAAGGCAGAATCGCTGGTGAAATTGAACCAGGCGTTTTTGTTAGGGCGCATTTACTCTTTTTTTTTTACCTAACCGCTCTTGTCTTCGCTGCCTTTTGTTGAAGGTCTGAAGATATCAATTTCGCACTTTTAATGTATAAGACACCAGTTTAGCGCGAAAACGGCAGAAAAATGTACGCACTGGCCTGAACTAATCGGACAGAATTAAACTGCGTGTGAGTTTTGTAGTGTATGGTAGTTTATCGGTAGAGTGTTTTATACGATGCCTTCCAGTTTACGTACAGATTTAAGCAATACGAGAGGGAACAGCTTTTGCACAAAACTGCAAAATTTCTGGTTATTACAGCTAAACTTCGTAATAATTTTGGATATTATACGCCAAGAGAAAAATCAGTCAGAAAACCGCCCTTGTCACACGTGATTATTGCGTAATCAATAAATGAATGCTCAAACTCGGTTACCTCTCACACTGCTCCTGACTCTCTAGAAGGTTGCAGTAACGACACTCTATAGCGAGCAAGCCGCATTGATACACGCAGACGGAAAACATCGAAGGGTCGAGGGTTGGAGCACCGAACTGCGCTTTACCCGTTAAGATCAGTAATTGGAGATGCTTAAGCAACCTTTTTAATCGTTGCTTCTATGTTTCCTGTTCCGTAATGCTGCGGAAATGTAAAGGACGGCTACGGCGGGCTTAGAGATTTACTCTGGGAGTTAGGTTTACAGGCACTTGCCTGAAATCCAGGAAGTTTATCGTTTCACAGTTTACATACTTAGTGAGCGCTCGAGATGTCTCATAATATGAGCTCGTAATCAAATCCATTATTTGTTTTTCTCAACAGATGTCCCGACTGCAATCCGTCGGAGACGGTTTGTATGCTTTTTAATCGACAGAAGAAAAACGAAAGTAGTCGTGAAATAGATCACCCTATCGAAGAAGATTCAAGGCATCTTTAAGCAATTTCTGAAACGGTGTCCCGGAAGCTGCGTAATGTGCCAAAATGAAATATTACGCGGAGTCAGAAGCGACTAGTGTATGGTGCAAAACTAAAAGCACAAATCTCCGAATAAAGCTGCTCACAGGTGCGCGGTAAACAAACAAGCACGCCCGTAAATTATGATTTTACAGTCTATCGTATTCAAAATGTGCTGAAGTAAACACTGCGTTATTCCATGTTGCCTGGATGAAATTGTTTTTCACGTCGAAATCTTTCTTAACCGCTACATAAACAACCCTAGTCAAAGAAAGAAAGAAAGAAAGAAAGAAAGAAAGAAAGAAAGAAAGAAAGAAAGAAAGAAAGAAAGAAAGCCCTTGCGGTCCACAGATTTCTCGCCGAACACATTCTTGCTGTTGGTGCCGGAACGCGCACCCAACAACACCCTCCGCAAGCTCGGGAGGCGCCGGATGCCGGGGGCCCAGCTAGGCGAAGGATAAATCACTGGCGCCATCCTCCGGCCTCCAATGAAAGCATCTGCGGCGTCAAGCCCCTCGCTTTGTTTTTGGCGGCAGTTTTTATGCGCGTACCCCCTTCTTTTTGTCCCCCCATTTTCGTCCCCCTCTCCTATACCCTTTCCGTGTTCCGTCTTCGAGGCGTCGCCGCGTCATAAATTGTTTCGTCCACAGGAAAACAACACAAGCAAGCGTAAAAAGTGGGTGTGTATGTGTGTGAATGTATAGGCATGGGCGTCATCGTGCGTCGGAAGAAGGGGGGGGGGGGGGGGGGGAGTAAATGGAGGAGGAGGGTAAGGGGGTGCAAGGAGCAGTAGTAACGAGTAAAAAGATAAGTGCCGCGAGAAACAGCTGCGCCATGAAGGAAGCTCGCTAACAATCTGCCGCGGAAGTCTGAGCTGCAGTCAACTAGGCGGATGCCACCGCAGCCGTATCGAAGGAGGGTGAGGCCCATAAACACACACTAACAAAAAAAGCTAAACTACTAAAAGCACCGGAAAACGAACATATGCAAGCAGGTTCTGGGGCAAAGCTGAGAAGAAAAAAAAACGAAAGGGAGAGGAAGTGCTATAGCGTCAGCTTTTCACAGCGTGCGCTGCCAGCGAGCGAGCGACGTTTCGATAAGCAAGCAATAACAATAATAAACGAATTAAACCCGGAAGAAGAAGAAGTTGTTTCACCTCGAATAACGACGGACGCAGGAGCTTCGTTCGCTTACATAGAAAGGGGCCACGCACCCTCGAGACCCCTTCGGCGTCCATATAATACTGCGCGACAACGTCGGGGGCTAGCACAACAAGGAAATGAAGCCAGCACAAACCAACCCCCCCCCCCCCCCCCCCCCCTCGCTGAGCACGTCGCAGCGAGAGCCAGCCATCTCTCCGAACGGGCGTGAAAAGCCTTCCGCTTTGTTTCGACGTTTTCTCCCCCGTCCCGGCATAAATAAAGTACCCGCGCGGAGAGCTGCTAGCGCATGCCCAAGAAGAATCAAATTGGAAGAATAGAACTAACGAGCTCCTCGCATTTTGTTCTTTCCTTTTCTTTTCAAATCTCGGCGTGTTTTTGTGTTTACTCCGCCGAGTTGATTTTCGAGGCGTTCAAGGTTTCCGGCCCCCGAGGCGCGAAGAGCTGCTATTTCCGCCCTTGGTTCCGTCCACTCGAGCGGGGCGCGCGCTTTTAAATCGCGAACACAGATGGTAGAGGCGAAACAGGCTGCGGCGTAGAATCTGTCGACCCCGACGAACGGTAGGTCGGTTGGTGCCAGAAAAAGCGGCCGAGAGTCGAGTCGCGGTCCACTGTCGCCGATGGTCTTTTGCGGGGTCTCGAAGTGCCGGTCAGAGCCCACACTCTTATCAGCAACGAAAGGAACGAAAAAAGGTGTAAAAAGAGAGTAAGCTGTCCTCCAGCGCACTCCCTTTTATGAAAGGGTGTGATCTAGAGGACATCCCACTCCGTTTTTACTCCCTTATGGGCGTATTATTCTTTACAGTGCATGTCCGCAGCCACGGTGCTGTGAGGTAGCAAGGGAACCCAGTGTATACAAGAACGGAACTTTGGGCAAGTTGGTACTGCTTCATAATTTTGTAACAGCCCAACACAACACAACTTGTCGCTCTTGTCCTCGTTGCGTTGCGCTGATGCAAAATTATGAAAGGAATCCGCACAATGTGTTGCGTTGATGCTACGCTTTACAATATCGCAGCGAAAAGAGCGGCGAACGCGCAGGTTGTCAAAATTTACTCGAGTTAAGGAGTCATATAGTGCAACACGCGAAGGCGAGAATTAAAGCAGCCGCGACGACGTAACGTAACGGAAAAGCGGCGGCAGCAAGTGCGGGCAACGGTCCCAGGAAGAACGCTGATACGCAGCTGTACAGGGGCGTGCAGTAAGCAAAGGTTGCGCCTTAACCGCAACGTGGCCCATAAATTAAAACAAAAAGAACGCTTGTTGGCACTTCCACGTGGCTTGCATTCGCGAACAGCTTTAGCTGTAGTTTATATACATCGCAAGAGCGCTTCTCCGTTTCCTGCATTAGTTTCACAAGTTCCAAACTGATTACGTAAGCCGCGCACTCTGCGAACTGGCGGCAGATGCAGTGCGCTGAAATTTACGGCCGCTTGTTCGTCAGGGAAAAGAAGTGCGTGTTGTAACAAGCTCTGCGCTTCTTTAGCTTTAGCGTTTTATCTGGTTTCTGTCTCCAGTTTTTGGCCCGACGTGATGTCGTCCGCGTAACTCTTTTTCAAGAGCTCGAGTTCACGCTAACGGAACGAGTGTTGCTATTGTTTCGTTCCTGCTAGCTCTTATCGGCTTTTATTTTTTTACAATTGTTGCTGATTCTGTTTCATCAGTTTTCCGCTGACTGTGTAATGCCAACAGACACAATTTATAAACAGATATTGTTGTTTATCGGGGAGGGTGGGGGGTGTTGCCAGCTGCCACAATACCTACATGGACAGCTGCGGTTGTCCCTGTTCCTGTTGCTGCTGCTGCTGTAGATAAATAGTGTGGCCCATGTGCCTATAGCTTTGCAAACAGACCACCTAAACGCATGCAGCCCATGGGCAACTTATAGACCCCTGCGCACCGTTGCGGACCATGAGTCCTTCTTTGCCACTTTTACGAGCCTTAATTGCCACTTCTGCTGCCGGGCTCGCGAACAAAGCTGGACTTACAGACATGTGCTCTGTGATAATAAAGGGGAGAAATGGGGCGAAATAATTAAATGCATCGCAGATGCAGCCCAAAACATGTCCGAAACCGCAGCTAGGTATACTTGCCAGCATCACCGGAAACAACAGCCAGGGCAGATCCTCTACCGTGCAATACAACTTCACCCTTTCATGTGTCAATGGCGGCTACTCTATTCCATCCGTTTTCCTCAACTTGTCACTTCGCGTGACCTCATATCACATCTTACAAAACGTAATTCGATACACTGTAACCTTGCATAAACGAATACAAGGCTGCACGATGGTTTTGATTCAGAAATGAGTTGGAGAAAGGTTAACACGATTTGCTTCTCAGGAGTACGCAGAGTGTACAGGCTACCTCTGAAGGAGCCATGCCCCCTGTTAGGCACAGTTCACTAATATGCCTATATGGAAGTAAAAAGAGAGTAACCAGTCTTCTAGCAGGCTCCATTGTATAAAAGGGAATGTGCTAGAAGACAGGCTTAGACAGCTTACTCCATTGTTACTCCATTCCGTTTAGAGTGTCATTGGGGTGTATCTGACCGAAGAGTTCCATTGCTAGGCAGCAGGAGCAGGTGGAAGGTTGGAGTCAAGCAGCTTGAAGGGGATACACGAGGTCACGCTGATAGCTGAAGGGGCCGTGAGCTGATAGATGTGAAATGTGCAATCTGATGACGTAATCATTGGCACACTCGCAACGAGAAAACTATCGCTGGCCAGAACTGACTTGAACGCGCAGCTAGGTGTCTTTCCACAACGCACTACAAATCGCTGCGGCTTTATTGTTAGCTTATTGTCGTTGTTGATAGCTTTGTTAGGCCAGTCGCCAGTTTTGTGTGCAGCAACAACAACGACAACAACAACAAAAAGCAACTGAACTTTAGTCTGCAAATGTTTTGTGCGGGATGTGCGAATTCCTTCTGGTTTATTTCACGTCGCCGGACGTCAGCTGTCTGGCGTTTTAAGGGCAGCTGAGTTCCAAATCGCGCGAAGAAAAGTGACTGGAGCGGCGCCACAGCGATGCCTAAAAATTTGATTCAAGAGAACGCTATGTAGCAACTACGGTGTTTAGATGGCTCCAAGCACAGTAGGCGGGAGAGAGGAATGCTGTTAATAATAATCATAATTGGTTTTTGGGGGAAGGAAATGGCGCAGTATCTGACACATATATCGTTGGACACCTGAACCACGCCGTAAGGGAAGGGATAAATGAGGGAGTGAAAGAAGAAAGGAAGAAATAGGTGCCGTAGTGGAGGGCTCCGGAATAATTTCAACCACCTGGGGATCTTTAACGTGCACTGACATCGCACAGCACACCGGCGCCTTAGCGTTTTTCCTCCATAAAAACGCAGCCGCCGCTAAAACTTTTTTATTCAAGAGAACGCTATGTAGCAACTAAGGTGTTCAGATGGCTCCAAGCACAGTAGGAGGGAGAGAGGAATGCTGTTGCAAATGATAAAAAACGTGGCGTCGTCATAGCGGCGTGGTAGGAGAGCTCGGCGAAAAAAAAAAAAAAACTTTGCCTGACTTCGTGCTAACAAGCTCTTTGGGACACTCGTACCACATATAGCTCACTTATAGGAGCGAGTCACGAAATTCGCACCTAATTTCCAGCGCACAAAGCTCGTTTTTTCGTCCATGACCAACCTTGCAGGCACAATCGTGAAAGTGCCGCGAAAGAAGGAGCTTCTCGAAGCCGTGCCGCGCACAAATAGCTGCGGTTCCAATGTTTAGGGGAATCCCCCAAGCTGGAGTAGATTTGTAAAAAGGGAGTAATTACTCATTAGCGTCTACACAAACGCAGTCATGCAAATAGCTGCCATTCGGCATGCAGCTGAAGTAACGTACCGACAGCATATCAGAATTCAAAAGTACAGAGCCTTTTGGAAGCCGTCCACATTGTGTTTTGTTGGTGTGGTCAAAAACTCTACAGCTGTGCGCGAAAAAAGCTAACAGATCTACCTGGAGTATGCGAAATAGTTAAGCAGTGCGGATGCTTGTCTTTCGATTCGTGCAGACATGAATCGACACCTGTCGCACGTATCTAATATCCGTTTACTTACAGATTATCACACGTAAATTATATTATAGTACGTCCTGCACAACTTCAGTTTTAGAGAATTACAGTCAAGCGGGCTCGCTTGCGATACCGAGCAGCCATGTTGCAATTTTTTGGCTCATCTATCAGCTTTTCCTGAGCATATATGGACAACACTTGGTTCATGAAAAGCCATAGCATTTAGTCACAGAAGAACTTATGATACGCGATTCGTGTATGAAATGAACGTAACACTCTTGACGTTTTTGAGCAGGGGGCCTTGTTCATAGGGGTACACCGGAAAATTTATCCCACTTCACAATGTTCTTTGTGACCGACGACGTGGTTATGGAGAATCCTGCACTTACCAGCACCCTTTGCCTCCGGAGCAGATGGTCACTCGCTTGATTCGCGCCAGGTCACCCATAAACTAACCAGCTGTCCGGGTATTAGCCACCGCAGATTGGTTTGAAGACTAACTTGCTGGTCACTCGTACGTCACTCTCTGTGGATCGATATCTGCCATCACAAGAGGAACCTCATTGTGTTTGCAGCTTGTCCATGATTTATTTTCGATGGGGATACAAAGTGCATTTCCATCATTGTCTTGTCAGGCGGAACCAGTTATATCACAGTGTTTTTTCTGTATTTGCATTCGATCAGTTCGAAATGCCCGAAATCGTGTTTCGTTTGCGGTTGTAACCGGGTAAATTAAACGTTTGACAAGGTTGCGTTTTCTTCGCCTTCAAAGCGTGGTTCATTTAAGCTCCCCGACAACATAATTCGATGAGAATCACCCACGCAAACAGATACAGCATATAACGCACACTAACTCGACTATTTCGACAACTTTTCTGTTTTTAAATTTCTGATAAGAAAGGCGAAAAGTAGAGGCATGAACGGTTTAGGCCACCTGCAAAAATGAGTAATTTTTCAAAACAAGGCACAGAGCAACCAACAACTGCGTCATAAGACGCGAAATAAACCTGCTCGGTAGCGGTAGCGCTCGCATGAAGATATGTTCTTATTCGCACATCATTATCTCCTCAACCTCACGCTCCACCCATTTCCTAATTTAGATCAGCATCACCCTTCCTTTAAAAGAATGGAGCATTCATTCATTCGTTCAATAACACGAGCTCAGACGGCGAAAAAAGATTGGATGCATTCACCAAAAACGATATTTTTTTTTTCCCAGGTTTCCAAGATTCTGCAGTGACGCCCTGGTGAACAGCCCGCCCAAACGCCCCCAGGTTCCCTTCATGCCGCGGCCAAGTTCACGCCACCAAGCTCCCTTCGTCAAGCTTAATTTAGCTGCGACCACGCCAAACTGCCATTGGCCTCAGAACGGCATGAAACGCGTCGTACAACTCTCGGACAACTCTTCTCCTAGGCATTCCCGATATGTGCGCATTTGCGGACAGGTTCCTGCTGGGCGTGCGCAGCCATCTTTCTCTGCGGATGTGACATTAAGCGGAGAAGCGTGGCGGGTAATGCGGACACTGCAGCGGAGTGCGCAGTGGGCTGTCGGGTAGCCCGTGCCAACGTCTTCCAAAGCCATACGACCGGGAGGGCCAGGCAGGCACTTCCTCCTGCTTCTGGGAAGCCGCGACCACCACCGGCTTTGCGCGCTCTTCATTTTTCACTCCTTCTTAGAGAATGAGCGAGAGAAGGTGACGCTGGAACGAACGGGAATCTCTGGCTTGCTCTATGCGGTTACGCAACGGCCCAGGAAGCCAAGCGAAGAGGAATAGCTTCTTCTCTCTCTCCGCTTATGAAAGACAAGACCCTCCTCCAGCCACACATTTTCGGCGCTCACATGCGCCTCGTGACCTTGTCCGCGTACAGTGGACTGCTGCTGCTGCTGGGTTGCTATTAGGCGGAGACAGCAGTCGTCAGGGCGGATATCTGGGCTGAACACGTGACGTTGTTCTTGGAACGAGAACCCCTTTCCCTACGCCAACGATATCTCTCTTTCTCATTTTTTTTTCTGACAGTCCGCAACTCGCCTCGCTTGGACTCGCACCCTCGCTGCGCAACTCCTTGTAGCCAACTTCTGGGACCTTCTGGCCAGTCAGCGGCGTCTACGCAGCAGCAGTAGCCGCTTATTGGTGCGTTTGTGCAGCGCGAGTGGTAGGGGCGGCTCGCCGCCATTGGCCTGGTTCCGCCGTTGCGTCACTTACGGTAGCCGGCCCCCCACCTAAGGCGTCGCCTCGAAGCTTCTAGAACAGGAGCAGCGAGAGAGAGAGGAGAAACCCGCGGAAACTTCCCCGCTGCGAATAAGCCACGCCCCCTTTTCTCTTCATCTGCGCTGCGTGTGATTGCATGCTCCGTTGGTGGAGCGAAACTGGCAAGGCGCGCGCGGCTCAGGAGAGGAGCGATCCAAACAGCGCGATAGCAGAATTAGGTCATACCCAGCATGCACCGCGGCCCGATAAACATCACGTGACCGGAATACGGCGGCAAGGCGACGTTTCGACTGAGCGCCCGGGCTCGCCTTAATTTGACGGGGGTGAGAGGGAAAGCGGGCGTTGGTGGTGGCGGAGAGGGAGAGGTCCGTTCTTTACGAGTTCCTGCGTTCGCCAACAGAGAGAGGCGGAGAGGAGAGAGATGTACAGCGGACAGCAAGGATTGGCCGAATGGGCAGCCCTAGCTAAGCTATCTGAGATCCAGGAACGAATATTTGGGCCAGGCACGCAAACCCAGAAGAACAAAAAAAGAGACTGCGCCAAACGGGTCACCGGGTGACTAAGTTGCTGCGGCATTGAACGGAGTTTGATATCCGTCTTCATTGTTTTCATTACCCCATTATTTGTTCTTTCTCGCTATGTGTGCCGAAGTAGGCATCGCGTGCAGTTTCCCGGGAGGAAACCCTTGCACCGCCGACGTTTCGGAGCCGGGAGACCGTTCTTGGAAGCGCCAGTCGATCGATCGCAGAGAGAAAAAAATGCTAGCGCCGCTTTGCGGCCTTAGCCGGCTCTGGGGCAAGGCGAGCTTTTCGCCCAAATGATCCCGTCATGCAAAGCGTTCTAAATGATGATGGTTTCGTGCACGAGCTGTCCGGCTTCTTGCTCCATATGAATTCACCTGTTGTGTATGTTTGCCCGTTCCTTTCCTACTTGGAGTTCATCAATCATTCCGTATTAAACTAGGTCAAGTGCGGAGAAGCCCAAGTGTTGGTCCTGTGTACGATGACGCATTATGGTGCCTCTCCACCTAGTTGCTAGATGCGTCACAGCGTTGCTGGGTGAAAGAGGCTTTGATGATCGTGCTCAGAGCTTCAGCAGAATGCAAACGCCTACAGTATTTTCCTTTCACAGAATATCAAATTGGTTTCATCGAACATCCGGTGGCACAATCGTGTCAGAGGGTTGTTGAGCAGACAGTTGCTACGCATGATCGATTGAGAGCGTGAATAGCAGATGAAACATGACGTTGGCCAGCTCGTTAGTCGTAAAAAATTTTGTTTGGGCAGCTGTGTCGCAGAACATCGTTAAAACGATCGGTTGAGAAACGCATGTCCGGCTATTGCGTGTTACTGCGGACGTTTCGGGGCTGTGTTGGTCTTCCTTCGCTCTTGCTAAAAGTAGCCTGACATATGCTGAGTCTACATCCCAGCAGCTGTATACATACTCAACGGTTGCGCGAGTGATTGCGGGAGAACTGACTTGTAGCGCCCTGACTATAAGAAAGGAAAGCGGAGATTACTATTTGAGAACCAAACAAAGGCTGCACGAATTTTCCTCTGCTAATCTTTCTGTCTCTTCGGTTCTGTCTTAAGGTTCATGCATGACAAAAGCCCCTGTTCACTCATAGGGCGTTCTGCGTTGATATTAGCCCCATTTTGAAAGTTAGTGCTGAACGAAGTTGGCGAAGACATCGGTGGTGAGTACGTAAGAATTTAAAATAACATTAGACTGATAAGTGGGAACGCAAATATATTATGAAACAACAACGGTTGTTTCGAGCAATGACTTGATATCGAAGGTTGAATACACTTATTAGCCTCAACCTGAGAGTAGTAATACAGCTTCAGAGGAAAGCAGTAGAGCTTCCTTCAAATCTTCCAATCATAGAAAATTTTGTCGTGGAGCAGGACTAACTAATCTTTATTTATTTATCGGAATATACCCATATTTAGCTCTGACGATCATTACAACTGAATGTGGGAGGGCGGTGTGAAACAACGAAGTCTCTCAATTGCACCAAAGTTGCAATAGCACACTCTAAACAGAAAGGAGTATTAAGAGTGTAAGCTGTCATATAGCGCACTTCTTTTTAAATAAAAGGGTGTGCGACAGAGGGCAGCTCACTCTCTATTCACTTGCATATAGGCGTATTCGTGTTTAGAGTGTAATACACAGAAAACAAAAGCAGAACGCAACGCACGTTGAAACTCTTTTAAGACCGCAAGAGCAACAGGTAACAGTAAAATGCGATACTCGTCCAGAATATAAGCAAGGTACGCCGCGCACACCGTCACAGACATAGCAGTAATTCAATTAATATAATGAAATTACAGTTACTCGGTTACTTTTCGGAAATTAGCAGTGTTATGTATCACTCGAGTGCGTAATTTCGCGACAAAAGTTAATTAGTTACTTTCGGAATAACTTTAATTAGACATCAGCTCTTGGTGTCGGCAAAGCTTCGCTGGGTTTTGTGCCGGGAAGGGCGTCTCGAAACCACGAATGACGCGCAAGTAATGAAGTGTAAGGGACCGGCTGAGGGACCTAAGGTGCCCTCTGTTGTCCGGTCGCTGCCCCCAGGTATACAAGGGGCAGCCAGGACTTCACGTGCCGCGATATTCACCCAAGCAGCAAGATGTAAGGCTGTGCTTGGCCTCTTAATGGGAGATATGGTGCATTTCGAGTTGAAGAAGAGTCGAGAGCTCTCGAACATAGGCTCCCATGGCTACGTGGGCTGAGGACATAGCGGTACTACGTTACGCTCGTATCCATGGGGTGTGGGGAGACAGTCACAAACGCGCACGGAGGCAACATTGTCGAGTGGCCATTGCCGAAATGGATTCCTGTGACGCCCAACAAATAAAGCCTGTTTAGGAGGCTTCAAACGGTGCAGACAGCTCCAGGAAAAGAGGCATTGGCTTTACCGCTCGTTTCTGTTTTGAGCGCTGTAAAAGCGACGACTGTCTGGTCGTGGGTTTATTTACTTTTCTGTATTTGCATTGTGTTATCCTTGTAATGGCCAAAGCTGCGGTAAAAAAGGGGGCGGTGGATATTTGGTTGGGGCGGAGTTTGACGGGAAGACTGAAGAGTGTGTGCGTCGGATTCTGTGACCGAATGAGGCATCTCTTTTACTCGGTTCTCTTAAGGAGATAGTTACTGAGACTGTCCGGAGTTGAGCGGCGTTGCGCACAGTTCAGCGAACCAGCCGCTTTTAATTTGGTTGTTATCGACGAGTTACGTGCGAGGCCTACGCACCGCTTACCGCTGACTTCTGTCTCCGATGTCGGATCCCGGTGCGCCCGGTGAGTGAACAGGCATCCCGCAAGAAGCGTGGGCCGCACCATTGGGATTACCTTGACGCTCTACCTGCCCTGGCCAGGCAGGCCTGAAAAGGGGTCAAGAATTAAGGATAAGAAAGATCGTGGCAAAAACTCGCTGTCAACAGTCCCCTCCAAACTCCCATAACCCGCAACCTGACAACCAACTTCCCATTCCGCATAGCCCACCCGCTCCCACTATTTCACAGGGGAGATCGGGGGAGTCTCCCCGGTCGGGTTCCCCCGGCTTTCGGTCGCTATCACTCTAAACACGTATACGCCTACATGGGTGTAAAAAGAGAGTAAGCTATCATATACCGCACTCCCTTTCATAAAACGGCGTGCGCTAGAGGACAGCTTACTCTCTTTTTACTCCTTTCTGTTTAGAGTGTATGTAGAACATTCCAAATTACTATTTCCACTTTCTGGTGGCAAAATGCCAGTTGCCTTCGGGCCTCATTTCGTATGTTGCAATTGATTTAATTAAGCCTGTTGTGCTTTGGCGGAGCGGGCGGGGCAATTTTTTTTAATCGCTTTTTCCTTGCCCGCTCTGCTCTTTGTCTCTACAGAGAGGCTGATGATAATTACTTCAAAAGCAGCAGGGTGCGGCTAGATGACTCGAAGAGTTAACTTATTCGCTAAATGAAGAGTCACTGAATGGATTGACCTTCATAAACATGGTTTTATTCTGAGCGTTCTTTTTTCGCGCGCAACACCAAGTGAGAAAACCACGGATGCGAGCGGGGTTAGCCGCACGCAAACGCCGAAAGCGACTGCTCCTATTTCAGTGCCGTGACCGTTTTCGTGCGCCAGTTTCGCGCACGAATTTAGTGCGCCAATTTCAGTGCACCAATTTTGGTGTTCCACGTGGGCGCCGAAGGTGCGGCATATTGAAAACAGGCGCTGCTATAGCAGAATTACCCGGGCCATTCAGGCTACTCAGGTCGCTGTCAGCCGTGGACTGATAGCCACCTAGCACAGATCATCCGCATTTTGCCTTTCTAACGAAATAAATGTTTTTCAATCCAACTTTGCTAAACTGGCTGTGGCATGGTAACTAGCACTAAAGGAAAAGAAAAACACAATGGACAACGAAAATAGCCGACTGGACACACGCTAGACATCAACCGAAGTTTATTGGGCACGTGAGTGAGATTCACAATGAGCATAAGCGCATGCTCGAGAAAACCGGCTTTTTCCTTTTTATACTAGATAGTACGGAACAGCCGATACACAGCAATATATATATATATATATATATATATATATATATATATATATATATATATATATATATATATATATATATATATATATATATATATATATATATATATATATATATATATATATATATATATATATATATATATATATATATATATATATATATATATCACGACGAGTTGAAGCGCATGCTTTTTTCCATGGTAAGTACATTCTTTTGTCGTTAGGGCTATTGACGGGACGCTCACGCATTTCTCTCGTGTTTTTTTCAATACAAAATGGCTCAAATATCTCCCTGTCAACCTGCTAGCATCTTTTTCAACTATTTTGCATCTCGTGTGTGTTGACGCGAAAGACAAAAAAAGAGGAGAGCAATTTGTCGTCGTGAAGATATTTTTACAAAATAGCGGAGGTGAGTTTTCCTTTCTCTATTAACAATCTGTAATCTGGAACTTTTTAACCACAGGGCAAAACATCGTTAATATATATAAACTATGCTACTGAGAAGAAAACATAATTTTGATTGCGCTTTAATGGAACTGTTTCACATTACACAATAAATTTCATAGTTTCGACATATACCACGTTTTTAGAACCCCTGGTTTCAATTACCCGTGGAAACCTGCATATATATGCCGTAATTTTCGATATACAGCCAGCACGCGGTGCATTACTCACAGGGCTTAGTTATGGCGAAAAAAAAATAAATTTTTTTGTACTTGTTTGGGCGCACTCGGTGTCCGCACCCGGCGCATTGTCCGCATCATACACCCAGAATCGCGTTGTGTATACCACGTCATATTAAGCGAAACTTAGTAAGAAAGTGATGTATGTGGTCCGCAGCTACAAATAGTCCGCCCAAAAAAAACTGGAGGGGGCACTTAAGCTGCGCCTTTAGAGTACGACGCGATAGCGTTAATGGGTTAATGCCCATATTCGCAGAATTTGTCATTGTCTACTTAACATTTATAGGCCCCTGGAAGTCCGCATATAATTACTGGCTCAGTGGTGTCGCGATTAAGCGATGCACCACTGCCCCGGCAGGTGGCTGTTTAAAGCACAGTCACCGCTGTGGCTTGATCGAGAGGCCCAAGTTGCTCTTCCCGAGCAATCTCTCGAGACTTATTAACTTACGAGTAGCTGTCACTTGCTGTCACTTGCCGGCGGGCAGTTTGCTCACAGTCCGGTGGATAGGTTGTGATGACATCACAACGTCACGTGATCTAGGTGGCAGGTGGGCCGCCGGCTTCTCTGGGCTTTTGTAGCGATAGCTACATTACGGTAGCGTTTCGAGCCTTCAGCGTGGCGGCGCCGCCACGCTGTCACCTGGTTGGTCACGTGGTGCGGAGCAGCTGCCGGCGGCGCGGCGCCGTGGCTGATCACGTGGTTGGTCACGCGACCAGCGACATGGTGCGGAACAGCTGGTGCTGCCGGCGGCGCGGCGCGCCGGCGAAACCAAGCTGCCACAGCTGTGCGCATGCGCCGTGTCAAGTGGGACGAAGGTGAAGAAGGAACGCCCAGCGAAACGGAGCGGCGAAAGCCTGACTTTGCAATTCGATCGAGCGAGTTCCACTCGGCCAGCTGTAGCTATCGCGTCACTCCAGGTTTAACCAGAGCTAAACCACAGGCTTCTCTGTTTTTTGTTTTTTTTTTTTCACTTTCGCAGCCACCGCCGACGAAGACGCCCAGAATTCCGCTGAACGGGACCCTTATCGCTGTCGGGTTAAAATTTTTGCTTTAAAACATGTGTAGCCCGCGGACTGTATACCGGAACTTACGGCACACAAAGCGGCACATATCGCTGTTGGCACGACATACCTGCTACGACTACGCAAATGTATTCCGAGAGCATCTTTATCATTCACAGATTACCTAACACCGGCGGCGTGTTAAACGTATTCCGCAAGAAACGTCTAACTACAGTATGCTAGCCATGCGTTGTGAGACAAGCAGGTGAAGTCCATGGAGATAGGGTTTCAATAGCTTGGCTATACCAGCCTCGCAAAATATGCGCCGTTGTTGTTCCGTTACCCATGACCAGCCATGCGCAGCCAAGCCAGGAAAGTCGTTAGTAAGCTATATGGCCAGCTGGCGCCGGCGTTGCTACAGCTGTTCTCATTGTCTCGGTAATAGCAACACTACAAATGCTAATACTCGCAGGATGTCCGCGTGTTCTTCTGTCGCCGTTGTTGAAGTCGTTTTCAAGCCTGCAGCTTTCTGTGACTCTGCATGTAGTCGAAGATAAACAGCGTGTTTCACCCAAGACTTTGCACAATTTTTAAAAATAGGCTTTCTGAGTTAGAACAGCGCTTTTTTCGGCATAGAATTTCAAGCGGTGTAGCGAATCGGCATACAGCTAAGACGTGGTAACTAGCAGGCTGATTAACAAATATTGAGTAATAACTTTTAAACAATTACTGTTATGCTCGTTAATTACTGAGGGGCGAGGCCACCGTAAGCAATATCCATATCAGTTTTTAAAATTTCGAAAATGCGGTTATCCTTGGCGCTGTGGCCGAACAAATTCTGGCTACATTGCGCCAAAATACATGAGTTTTCGAGAAGCTAGCAGGTAAAGCAACCCCTCGAGTGTACGTAACTCGCCGAAATAGTCAAAATTTCTTGGGCCACAGCACAGAGGGCAACCGCGTTTTCGAAATTCTAGAAACTGATATGGACGTTACTTACGGTGAGCTACAGGCCTCTCAATAATTAAGGAGCCAAATAGCAATAATAAAAAGTTAACTATTGAATGTTAGTTAAATAGACTGCTAGTTGACACATCTTCGCTGCATTCTGACGTACTACACGGCTGACAATGGTATACCGAAAAAAGCCCTCTTCTAACTCAAAAAGCCTATTTTTTAAAAAATTGTGTAAAATCTTAGGTGAAACACCATGTTGACGTGAAAAAAAAAAACCAACGAGAAAAGACGCAAGACCAGAGGAAGACGCACACAGACTGTCGCCAGACTTTCAACTGAATTTATTAAGGTTCCACCACATATTTATAGCCACTACTTGCGCAGGCGCACATACATGCCACATTCAACAAAGTCCGGACGTCGTTACTAGCCAGATAAAAAATTCCGTTCTTTGTCAGTGAGAATAACAGATGCGTCGCTGATACAAACACGCTCGTTCTTTTTTTATTAAAAACGCTTCTAACAGCTCGCGCTCGTGCCTGGACTTCCAGCGGCCGATAATGGTAGCATTGTTCAGCAAAGCATTGTTCAGCAAAAAAAAAATGCTCAGCTTTGCTGAACAATGCTACCATTATCGGCCGCGGGAAGTCCAGGTACGAGCGCGAGCTGTTAGAAGCGTTTTTAATAAAAAAAGAACGAGCGTGTTTGTATCAGCGACGCATCTGTTATTCTCACTGACAAAGAATGGAATTTTTTATCTGGCTAGTAACGACGTCCGGACTTTGTTGAATGTGGCATGTATGTGCGCCTGCGCAAGTCGTGGTTATAAATATGTGGTGGAACCTTAATAAATTCAGTTGAAAGTCTGGCGACAGTCTGTGTGCGTCTTCCTCTGGTCTTGCGTCTTTTCTCGCTGTTTTTTTTTTTCACGTCAACATGTACCAACTCGCCCAACAATTCACGCTTCTGAAACACCATGTATACGAGTGCCACGCTACGGCTTCCAACGTGTGCTGTTCTAACGCGCTTGCAGGCCGAACACGCAAGCCTGGGAGACACCAGTGACTGCGCCTCGCGCTCGTATGACTCCGACGCGACTGCCACTTCATTTCTTTGGGCCCGAACATGTGTCCAGTCCAAAACGAGACATTCCCTATTTAACGTAAAAATCAGCTGCTGTAGTTCCACTTCAGATGCGTCAATTGTCGTCCCGTTTTAGTGCGAAAGCATTATGCTTCACGAGGTCTGACCGGCTCACCGCGTTTGTGTGAAGCTTGACCTTGAAGGTGACCTTGGTGAAACCTAGCATAGGAACATCCCATGCAGAAATTAAATAAATATTGCCGCGCGCGAACAGATCAGCTTCGCCGGCCACTGCACAATAGCACTATGCTATATCGTCGCAGGCGATCACGCCTCGTGTTAAACTGCACCACACTCTCGCGCTGTGCCTCGAATAGATCAGGTCAGCTTAGCCTCAATCAGAGCTTAACCTGAGTCTAATATCGTCGCCAGACGTGCCGACGACCCAGCAAAGCAAAACCCATGAGCCAACCATACTGTACACATGTTTTCGCACGTCAACTCGGTTTAGCTACGTTAAAACCCTAACACTTTTTTTTACACTGTTTCGCCAAAAAATAACTGTACCTCGAAAGTTTGCCGCACGCAGTACAACTCGCCGCTCTTGTTGCTATACGGGTCTCCCAAAGGCGCAGATTGCACGAATATCCGGATATGCGTCGCCCGTATTCAGGCTACCGGGGTGCGGTCGACAGCGTCTGCCCGGGACGAGTTCCCTGCTTTTTCATCCTCAGGTCTCTTTCATAGCATGACGGAAAGTCAGAGTGCGCGCCTGTGAAAGTGCTTTAAAAGGCATCTATGCGCCTTTACAACCGTCACAATGGCTCGAGTGCCGTTGCGCGCACGGTATAATGCCTCCTATAGAATAAGGCAAACACTCTTATTTTCCTCGTGAAGTAGAGTGTGTAATGACAGCGCGCGCTTTCTCGCGCCTATCGCTTTGTTGGCGAGAGCGCGCGGACATTGGGCGCGTTTCCACTGCGCGCGCACGACAACGTGCCACGCGCGACGAAAGCTTCGTCGTATGCGTCGTGATTTACCTGCAGCTGAAAGCCGGCTCCATGCTGTCGCTCCTTTTTGCCAAAGCCACACATCCCGTGTTTGCCAAAACAGGAAAACGTCGACACGTTCGCTTCCCGAAGCATCCACTTTCTATTACCCGTGTATATCTCGAGCAAATTGTGGCGGTCCTATGTGTGGAGGCGCTTGAATGCTGGCGTGTGTTGGCGGTGTACCGGGATGTGCGTACGGGCTGCTGTTCTGAGCATCTCGTAAGGAGATTCTTGATGGATATTTTCGTTCGTGCGCTCTTATGGAAAGATGGGCCATATCTTCCTGCAAATAAAAACAGAAAACAGATATTTTTCTAGTTTTCGTATCGAAATGCAGTATGCGGCACGCCTATGCCACCGCGACACAATTTTCCGCGTCGCAGAGCAGCTCAGGTGCTTGAGAAAGTGCTGCATTAAAAAAAAATCTAGAAAAGTTTGGCGGGTCGGGGGATGAAACGCGGCGAGGATGACGAAAGTATTCTACGTATACGATTGATTGAAAAGTTCTAAGCTCAAAATCGAAATATTTGCAATCTTGGGCTGAAACTTGGCATAAATCGCTATTATCTCTATCCATAGACTTCTGTCTATAAAGGACTCTCTATAGACAAACCCTAGAGAACAGTCTATAGGCAATACAAATCCTATAGACAGTTTATAGACAATTAATAGATTTATGACCATTATTTATGGCCATTTGACCATACACTTTTAGTAGACTTTTGTGTATAGACAATATATAGATTTATCGCCATTCGGCCAAAAGTGTACTTTCAGTAGACTTTTGTCTATAGACAGTCTACATGCTATGAATAGACAAAAAGAAATATCTATAGGAAGGCAATAGAGTGTAACAAGTCTACAGACTGTCTATAGACCATTTTTGTAAGGGCCATTTCAAGAACGGAGAAAATCGCGAACCGAGTTGTGATAATCTACCTATAAAAAAAAGCAATGACTCCCAAGGCGGTGGTCCATGAGGACATATAGTGGCAGCGTAGGGGATGGACCCTCCTTAATATGCTTCACTTAAGAAATGGGCTGCCAATTTAAAACGGGGCTAGTAATATCTCCATCCACACCAACCTCTCAAGAAAGAGTTGATAAATGTCTCGACATGTTTACGGGTGATCGACGCATCCATTGCAACCAAATGCCACCGCGTCACGAGCGATCACAAGTAGATTCTTCATATCCGTTGCAAACCGACGAATCGTTTCCACATTCTAACAGCGCTGTAAATTCGTCAATAGAGTAACTGGAGCCAGCGCTAGCTGCGTCTTAACACTACTTCAGCGACGTCAGGTGTAGCAACACCGCAGTAAGGAGGGTACGGAGGGGGTAAGGAAGTTTACAGCGTCGCCTATAGGATCCCTGCGAGATCGAGTCGTTTCCGGGTGGCACGCACTCATCGGCAAAACCTAGCATTCTCTCGATCTGTCTCTATTGTTTATCAACGTCGTATTTCCCGTAGGTCTAATTTCCGACAACGCCTTTCTGTCTTTGTTTTTTTTTTCGAAAGCGACGTGTTCTGCATGGAATCCAACACGTCGCTTCCGGTGGAGAAAGAACCTCGGGGGCCAAAGTAGCGCGGGCCTTAGCGTTGCTACACCCGAAACACTGACTTCCCAGCGCCTGCAAGCTAGAAAGGAATCCTCTCAAGGCCACGGAGTTGAGTTATTGCCAAGGAAGCCCAGAGTGCGGCCCGCACGTTGATTTATGCACTGCCTACAGAACCGCAGAGGTGCCCGTTCACCTTCACTTTGTGCTTCTTTTTCTCCAAAGCAGCTGCGTTGCGTGCCCACTTGCCTTCCCCACTGTGCACCTTCCGGGACCCGACAAGAGAGACCCCGTGCGGAGCGGTTCTGTAAACAGTGTCAGCGCTGTACCCGCCACACCCCCATCGACATGTCACACCCGAATGCGCCCCGAAAACCTGCTTGCTAGCGCTGCTTCCGGTAACTGCTCACTGCGTGCGGGTGGGCAACGCCATATAGAAAGTTTGTTTGGGGTGGTGTTGTTGCGGGCCGTTCGCGGGCCTTGGTAAGTGATCCTGCTTTCCAGGTTAAACGCACTTTGAGCGCAGATGCACACCGGAAAGATGAACTACGTGGCGATGATGTGAACGAATGTGAACTGGAGTTCGCGGTTGCTGCTATTCGTTTCGTAGATCGAACGACTTCCCTGTTCGGTGGAACTGTTCAGGTGGAGCCGAGACAGCTCCTTATAAATGCTATCCAGCTAAACTGCCGATAACAACAATAACCACCAACGCCAGCAGAAGATTCCACGTCGTCTGTGTTCTTGAACACGACGGTATGTTAGGAAATTAAGCGAGTACACGCGTCAGCCTGAGCAAATGTTCTGCCGTTAGACCGTATCTCGGGCCCAGCCCTGAACACACAGGATCATTTTTACGCACACCCGGAGCTTGCTGTGCACTGTCAAAAGAACCTCTTCCTGTCTCAGGATGGAGATAGCGCACTATCTGCCCTGTATTGTACAGGTCTGTACATAGAGTACTCAAGCCACTGTCATCAGACGAATTAATACACCGTAATCATATCGCATTTCATTCATAATTTCCGGAAACTATACGGGGCTCCACGCTGTCTTCATGCGGAGCTTATTCGAATGCACATATTGAGCGCATCATGTTGTCCTTCTTACTACCTCAGGACCTCAGGAATCGACTTGTTGGCAGGCACAAAAGCCGAAGACCCGCGCCAGCCCACCAACTTAACGGAGGCCGTCTTATAGCGGCCCATACAGATGTCCTGGACCAAAAAATGATGCTGCATTCATTTCATGAAGTTAAGCTCATTCACTATATTGAAGCAGATACGCCATGATTTTCGTAAGTGCCCCTTTTGCGGAATCAAACCGGCTCGTTTCACTTGCTTGTGAGCAAATACAGGTATATGAGGCGGACTCTGATTGACTGAATATTAGTGCGCCGCCAAAGCTTTTGTAGCGATAGCTACATTACGGTAGAATTTCGAGCCTTCAGCGTGGCGGCGCCGTGGCGGTGGCGGCGCCGCCACCCTGTGGCTTCGATGCCACCCTGTGGCTGCGCTGCCAAACCTGTGGCGGCGCCGTCACGCTGTCACGTGGTCGGTCACGTGGCGCGAAGCAGCTGCCGGCGGCGCGGCGCCGTGGCTGATCACGTGGTTGGTCACGTGACCAAGTTCCACTCGGCCAGCTGTAGCTATCGCGTCACTCCAGGTTTAACCAGAGCTAAAGCACCGCCAATTTTTTTTTCTGCCCAATCTGCTGCGGCATTCCGTCGCGCTTAAATTCGTGACGCTGGTGCTTCGTTGCCCCTGCTGCTTCAGCACTGTTCCCAGCTAAGCTCGCCGAGAAGGCGCAGTCTTCCTTGTTCCTTTTTCTTTGTAACCTTTTTTTTCTTACTTTCTTTTCTTGAACAAGACTGCTTTAACGTGCGTACACGGACAAACCAATTCAGCAAATCCTTCGAAAAACGCTGTGCTGCAGGAACGGGCTGAGCACCGGGCAGTGTTTCAGGACTTAGGAACGAACCCGCAATTCACTGATCACGATGGAGTATTTTGGAGGGGGGTGGGGGGGAGGGGGTTAGCTTGTGCAAGCACTAAAATAAGCGTACATATAAATAAGCTCGCGTCATGTCCCTAATTACGTACGAAAGACACTGACCGCGCCGTATGTGCTCCTACTCCCCGAAGTTTGGCCAACCATGATTCTAAGAGTTTGCGGCTTCCC
The DNA here is from genome assembly GCF_052857255.1 of Amblyomma americanum. Classification (NCBI taxonomy): domain Eukaryota; kingdom Metazoa; phylum Arthropoda; class Arachnida; order Ixodida; family Ixodidae; genus Amblyomma; species Amblyomma americanum. The sequence goes on along the minus strand of NC_135503.1, from coordinate 36,605,692 downwards.
TGTTCTCGCTCGAAAAGTGAAGACTCGCGCAAGGGGGCGCGCGTGAGAACCGCCTCCACTACTTGATATGCGTGGCGAAGACTTGTCACAGGCGCACTTGAGCGCCCCTTCCGCGTTGCGAATCCACTGACGAAGGAAGACCGCATGGTCTGCGAGCGAGGAGTCACCTGTCACTGGCGGGAAGCTGCTTCGCGGCCCCGACCGAGATGTGTACGGCCGGACGCCCACGTCAGCCGGACACTCCAGCTACTAGCGGCAGACTGCGCTCGGGTGCGCAGTGTTGCGTATAGCAGGGCAGAAGCAGGAGCTTTTGGCTTTGCGTGACTGAAGGAAGACGACAGGTAGAAACAGTTCTGCGTCACTCCGCAACTTTTGCGACGCTGACTCGAGCTTGCCATGTACCCTCTTACTCTCTCTCTTACCCTCTTGCCATGTACCCTCTTACTCTCTCTTACCCTCTTGCCATGTACTTTACAGGGTGGAGCGGCAGGTAAGGAATGATGTGTGGCTGGAATGTGCTGCAGGTGCACATGTGCTGCGAGTGACGCCGTTGTGGAGGGTTCCAGAGTAATATCGACCACCTGGGGTTCTTTATGTGCCCTGACATCTCATGGCACCCGGGTGCCTTTCGCAATTTGACTTCGTAGAAATGCGGATTCGATCTTAAACCTTAAGCTCAGCATTTCCCAACATAAAGCCAGTGAGCCACGCAGCGCGGAGAACTTCATATCAGGTATACAATCAATCTTTATAGAACTTGGCAAAAGTGGATATTCAGGGGTGCTGTTAGGTGCACTGTTCGCTTGCGCTGAAATATATAAGCGCAATATATTATAACTTGTAATCGTAAACTTGACTTACTAATGACACTCAGTTGCGATAAAATTTTTGTTCCATTAAGTAACCATACCAGTGTTCTACGACTTTAAGTGGGCTGTAGTGAAATTCCTATCCGTACCAGGCAGCAATCAGTAGGTTTTTCACTTTCAGTATGGACCAGTAATCAGAATTTGTATGCAGTTTCTTTCTTAAATTCATCTCACTGTCATTATCTTGAAAAGAACCTTCCTGTGTGGTACTGTCTAAAGGACTGTTTCCTTCGAACTTCTAGGGCAAGAGCGGTTATGGTCAGCTTTGCTCTCAAGTGATCACAAGTGATGCCATTAAGGCCAACGGAGATTATTGTCTAGGTGCAATTCGTCTCATTCTTAATTCCAGTGGGATGTACTTTATTCGAAGTGATTATCTGAGCCTGTCAGCACCAGTCGTGTTGCGATGGTCGCCGTTAATTCTAACTGCACATAACTGCGATAAATTACTCGGTCCTGTTCGAGTTGGAATTAATCGAGAATCGACTCTATCCGGAAATAACTGAATTGAAGAACGTCATCACATCAAAGTATGGTGCGTTGCAACTAATGAAGACCAACGAAACCATCATATACCGAAAATACATATGTGCACGCAGTCTGACTGGCTTTTTAATGGGGCTCGGCACAATTGAATTGAAATACTGTCGTGCCTTGTTATAAAGAAGTTTAAGGGGCCCCCGGCGGATACCTCGTTCCAGCTGTAGCTTCGTTATAGCCCGTGTTTGTAGAGCTTCCAAGTAGAATCGTCATTCCTTCGTTATATCCATTATTTCGTTATAAACCGTTTCGTTATAACGAGGCTTGAGTGTAATATCATTAAGTTAACACCACGACTACCACGTGCAGCACATATGGAGCAACCACTGTTAGAATGCCTACATAAATAACTCACTGCGCGCAAATTGAGAGCGGACGCATCCGGTGTGCTTGGCGCGCAATGCGTACTGGGTCCGTCCAACTTGGGCTCAAGACCCGATATCCCGGAGGCGACCAACGTTAGCCCGCGAGGGTCAACACGCGCATGCAGATGAGGCAGCGTCCCAGCACTCGCGCCTCTCACGCCGTCGCGAGAACTTCGCGCTCCCCCGCTTAGGGTTAGCTCCTTTAAAACATTACAGGACGGACTTCCAAAGAGGGCACCGCGGCTTTCACCGCGGGCACCCTGTGTAAAGCGAGCTGGTGAGCAGAGCGTCGGGCAGCGGTGACGGACCATTGTGCGAAGCTGGGCGCCTATAGAACCGGTGCACACACCGCGGTGCATCCCATTCGCTCAAATACACTTGGCCTCAGGCAAATGTGGGCCTATACGAACGCCCTGAGGGTCTCTTCAAACGCGTTGGGCCCTCTCTTTGCCAGGGCTTCCTGAGACGTTGTCTGCGGCGTACTCCGAATTCAAGTACTCGCTGGAGCGCAAGTTTCCACGGTGCTGCCTGTCGTCCAAAATTACACTCTAAACACGTATACGCCTATATTAGGGTAAAAATGGGAGTAAGCTGTTCCCTTTTATGAAAAGGGAGTGCTCTAGAGGAGAGCTTACTCTCTTTTTACTCCTTTCATTTTAGACTGCATACGCACGGGGACAACGCCACGTACATTTGTTTCGACAAATCCAACCGCGAGTGCTGAAGTGAAACCAGGTGCAGGCGAGACAGTTTCACCTGCTGATGCGTTCCTTTACATACGTTTAGCGCTGTGCCTTTCACTTGACGCTTCCTGGATGATTCGCTTGTCCCGGGGTGTTTTTGAAGCCCTTCCAAACGTAGCTCATATCTCTCGGTCTTGGCTGTTATCTACCGCGTTTCTATTGTCGACGGTTCTGTTTCCTGGACGCACTCTGCTTGATCGTTCGATAGATTACCTGTAACAAGGGGTTGGCCGTTAGCCAACATTTGTGTCGCGTCGTATGCCACCCAAGACTTGGTGATTAAAGCTGGGACGACGTCTGCCTTAAAAGACTGCCAAGATATTTCAGTTGTCATTCTACAAACAGCGGTGAGGCTTGAAAATTGGAGATATATTGTAAGATGTCTGATAAGGAGACGTGTAAACCTTCGAGGAAGACAATTAATAGCTGGCTGGAATGACTGGAATGAGCGGCATGATATCCAATTGTGGCGAGAGCTTTGCAAACGGCCATGAACGCCATATTAGTCGAATTACAAGCTTTCAAGACAGGAAATATTTTCTCGTAACTTACCCATGAGACATGGGCGAACAGCATACAAAAAAAAAATAAAGACGAAAAATCTCGCAACCAGTGGCGAGGTCTAGACGTTTGTGCAGATGAGAATCTTCGCAAGTAACGAAGCCATGATCGTGTTACCCGAGCGGCAGTGTTCAGGGCCGGTCCCAATTGAGCTATGTATTTGTTGAATTTTTTTTCCTGCAAAAAACGCGCTCGGCGAGGTTTTCCTATGTCAAATTTCATGCTTTGAAAGGGGGGGGGGGGGGCATGGCAGCATTGGTTGAGAGACGCCAACTCAACTCGAGATAATGCCGTCTAGGAACCGCCTGTATGCCTCCTACTTTTATTATCCCGGCCAGTCCTAAATGACAAAAGAAGCCGATCGCGGAAAAAGAATAAGTAATTTAATTACGCCCCGAGAGCAGTGAGCAGAGAGAGGCAGGGCAGCTCCTGTGCTAATTGAGTGGCCCTGATTAGCCTTTCATCCCTCGCATTTCACAGCGCTTCATGACCATGCTTCTTCGCCCGCACAGCGCCGAGGGCACAGACCACCTCCGCGCGGCTAATATAAAAAAAAAAGCAAGAGAGCTCGCCTCGCGCAAAGTTAGGCCCGCAGTAACGAAGTCTCTCCGTGTTAACGTCACGCGCGAGCTTTAAACGCGCTGCGCCCGATCGCTTCTGCGAAAAGTGAAAATGTGATCTTTTCGTCCGAGTTATGACAGCGCTGCGTTTCTTTCTTTCTTTTTTTTCTATCGCTCTATCCCTTTCTATCTCTCTGGCGTTTTGGGGGGGCTTTTAGGCGCGGAAGGTTTGACGTGCACCGAGATTGAGTTATAGCCTGGATGTATCGCTGTCGTCGTTATCGCGAAGCGGGGCGCGCACTCTGCCGGTGACAAGGGAGGCCTCGTTTGCTTTTAGCCGCTCATAGATGAAGACGCGACGACGTGGTGTTCTCTTTTATAACCTCCGCTCGGCTCTACGGGACATTCTAGGAGAGAGAAAGAAAAGAAAAAAAACAGAGTGCATCATTCAAAGAGAATCGCAGAGGCTCGCCCACTAAAGGCCTCCTGAGGGAGGAAGGCGCTTCTGCTGACAATGAACTGTGCGTGGGAGACGTAGCTGAAGAATTGCGTTTGACTTTGTTTTGTTTTGTTTATGGTTTATGGGGGTTTAACGTCCCGAAGTGACTCAGGCTATGAGAGACGCCGTAGTGAAGGGCTCCGGAAATTTCGACCACGTGGAGTTCTTTAATGTGCGCTGACATCGCACAGTACACGGGCCTCCATCGAAATTCGACCGCTGCGGCCGGGATCGAACCCGCGTCTTTCGGGCCAGCAGCCGAGCGCCATAACCACTCAGACACCGCGGCGGCTACGTTTGACTTTGTAGTCGACAGCAAGCAGCGTGCGCTATTGGAATACCAGAACAGAGAAAAAAATTAAATCACGCTGTTATTCACGTCACAGGCAGGGAATTTCAGGCGCTCGCGAGTTTTCATTTCATATACTGGTATAGTGATAGCTTTTCTTCAACAACTTGCCTCAGTAGATCAATGAATTTTCCCGTTCAGCTGCAGTACTCAAGATCGCAGAATTTAAATCCGGGTCCCGGCAGCTCCGTTTCGACGGGGGCGAAATGAAAAAAAAAAGCGTCCTTAATTGTCCTGCGCGATGTAACAGCGGACTAAAGTACCCCAGGGGACCGAGATTAAATCCAAGCCGTTGACTACGGCGTCTTTCAAGCCCACGTGCCGCTCCGGGCGTTCAACGCCACTTCTCCGTCTGCCCATACCTACCTTTTCTCGACGCGTAAACAGTAAGTGTGCTCGAGTACTATTTTGCTTTCTTGTCGAGCCCGCTACAAGATCCAATGGGGACAAGCACTCCTAATGCTCTCGCATTTGATTGTTGTAGCTTTGGCATGGGGATAGCTGTGGGGATATGGGGGGGGGGGGGGGGGGGGTAGCTTTGTTGGGGGGGATAGTCCTTCTACCGACTAGTCCAACAGAGCGCCAAAAGGAGGCGCTCGACGCTCAGTTTCAAACCATCGAAAGAGAATGTGTTTACTCGGCACTTTCGAATTTATTTGTCATGCTTACGACACAGGATGGTTAGTCTCAGCTATACGCCCATAGTTATGCCCTGAGCTGAGAAGGAATTGTTATTCAGCAAGGTGACAGAAAGATACCCAACAATTCTGGACAAAAGTAATTTTTAACGGAAAACAGTTTATGAACGCAATTTTTTTCAGATATTGCAACAACCAATATATCTGCAGACCTCCAGTCGGCAGGCTCGGATTTTTTTACCGTTTACGTTTTCGATATCGTCAAGAGCGTTCCCCGTTGATTTTCTACGGCAGCCTTAACTTTTGGATGCGAGCGATGTAAAAACAAGTTAAAAGAAAGATTTACTGATCCGGAGTTGCCGGGTTCGAACCCGACTGCAGCGGCTGCGTTTTTATGGAGGCGAAACGCTAAGGCGCGCATGTGCTGTGCGATGTCAGTGCACGTTAAAGATCCCCATGTGGTCGAAATTATTCCGGAGCCCTCCACTACGGCACCTATTCTTCCTTTCTTCTTTCACTCCCTCCTTTACCCCTTCTCTTACGGTGCGGTTCAGGTGCCCAAAGATATATGAGACAGATACTGCGCCATTTCCTTCCCCCCCCCCCCAAAAAAAAAAAACAATTATTAAACCAATTACTACACATCGGAAGAATGGGCCATTACCTTCATTATTTCCATAAGAGTACCTTAAAGTTTTCCAATATTCAAAATTTTTGTCCAGGAACGTTGGACATGTCACAAAAATAGCAATGTAACGGCTTGGAACTGTGCAGCATTGCCATACTACTCCTGCAGTGCGCGCTTGTTTCGTTGAAATGCGTGCTTGGACGTCGTTACGTTTCGCGTGGTTATTCTTTTGCTTCTTACACCCGGGCCGATCCCAGTAAACAATGGCCCTGACCTCATCCTCCATTTGAGGTCAGGCCTCCATTTCGTGCGGCTTTCTAAGCAATTAGTGCAACATTATTGCCCTCGCTCCATCAAAACTTGACTGTCGAAAATACACCTCAGCCAACGCCCACCCCTTCTCTAAGTACTTCACGAACTACAAAAGGTCAATTTTCATGCTCAGGTCTCCGGCAGAGCGCCAGACCGGAGGGCAAACGTCACCGGTGCGATACACAACAGAGAGAGAGAGAGAGAAAGAGCTGAACGCGTGATCGAGCCTCGAAGGGCCAAGTATGATAGCCGCCAAGAAACGCTTTGAGCTGTCGGACTGGGCAAGTTTATTGTTCCCCTAGTCCATCTTCCCACCGGCCATGCACGCAACACACGAACCCGATCGCTTTCGAGGGCAGAGCGCCCACACACGACCTTCGGAGGTGACTTGAGCCATTAAATGCCGCACTTTTAACTCCTGACGCTGATGGATGTTGGGGGAGTATAGCTATCGTTCCTTACACCTGCAGGCCGAGAGATTTTGACGTTCTCTCCGCAGGGAAGCACCTTTTTTTCTTTCATTTCTTTCTTTCTTGATTATTATTCTGTGCGCTTTGTGGGGTGGGGGATACACGTCCTGTTGTAGTGGGCCAGATACGAAACCCGTATCCGGTACTTAAGGGTTGCCCTGGTCGTGCGTAAGAGATAAATGTCCTCGTGTGTCCAACGGTGCTCTCACGCTGCTACTGCGCACATAATTTGAACGATGTGCCTCAAAAAACTTGTCACGTGTAATTTTCGTTCCCTGGTTCCGGTGACACTTTTATAATCTCACGAGGGAGCTGAGAAATTTTGGGGTCTACATTTGAAAGCAGCCGGTATGAAAATACAAATACAGTTTCTCTGGCGCGCACCTCTTATCAAAGTTCTCTTTCCTTCGCCTTCAGTTTTATCGCAGCTCACGTGAAGGATGAGATCAGAGCAGAAAACAAATTCAAAAGCGGACGCCGTGTGCTATCGTATCCCAGTGAGCACTGAGCGGTGCCTTGTGTTCTGGTTTTTTCTTCATTTTTCTAAAGCATATACTGCTCCACTTACGCTTATGCTTTTCGGGGGTGTCAACGTTTGCACACACGTTCCAGCACATGCGCAAAGTGGCAGAAAAAACTTAGTTTTAATTGTTCCACACGTTCTCCAAAAGGAAGAATAAAGACTGCCACCTTTTTTAAATTATTTTTTCGTCGAGTTCCACCGCCTTCTTTTTTCACTGAACGCAAGAGCGAAGATTGTTCGTCGCACGACACCTCGCTACCACAACCGTTTTCTTTCACTTTCGTTCGCTTTCAGCAATACGAGGAACTAAACGAAAAGACAACCTGCTATTGCGCCGATGCTGGCAACTTTCTTTCGTCGCTTACGCGGAGTTTGTTTGGTTTCCGCACCCCCGTTCTCGCGTCCTAATGAGGCGTGAGAAGCATCCGAGGAAGTTGCACGCGTGCCCTCGGAGAAGGAGGCGTATGCTGCGAGGAAGTTACGCAATGTTTCCCTCCTTTGCTCCGGTGATGCAATCTGCGCGAGCGAGCGGACTCCACGCAATGTCCAGCAGGCACGCAGAGGTCGGCAGCCGAGCGGGCGCGGAAACGCGCAACACTTCGCGACGGCGTCCGGTTACAGCTCGAGCGCACGCACGCACGCTACTCCGCAGTGGCTGTCCCTTCGAGACAAGGCTGGGACGCGCTCGGTCTGCGCCCCGGTTAGCCGCTGGCACTGCGGAAGAGAAAGAGAGATAGATAGAGAGAAAGAGGAGAATGAAAGATGTTGTGGGATGCACGCGCTAACCGAAACGGCGCGACCGGCTGACGACAGGCAGCGGTAATTCTTGTTTCTTCACAGCTAATTTCTGACAATTGCCGCCCCTTTCCCATCTTTACGGCATCGTCCCCATCCGCCGGCAGGAAATATAAGGCCAGCTGAGAAAGTAGAGAATGAACTGATGAGGTAATAATTGGCTGATGGGATTTGCATAGCCGATGGAAATGGAAGGTTTATGGCTGCTTCGGATTCATTCCGATCTGCCGACAACCTGGGCTTCTTTAACGGGAACCTACTCCGCAGTACACCAGCCGTAGAAATGCAGCCGCCGCGATCGGAATTCGATCGTACCAACTCGTGGCAGCTGAACGCTTCAGCCGCTGAGCCACCGCAACAGGTCGGAAAGGTTAGTGCGTCGGCTCGTGAGGAAGCCATTTCTTCCGCAAAGCTAAGTTCCTTTTTTTTTTCTTTTACCGGGTTCTTTTATTTAAGATACTACAACCCATAAAAGTCGGACCATATTTTGTATGTAGTCCTGGCGTCGGAAGTTTACGGAGCTCGCGAGTTGCTGGAAAAGGCCACTTTTGTGCATCTTCTGAGCACATGCAGCCCGAAAATGAAAGACAGTGTGCCGTGTTGCCGCACTAAGGAGCAGGCTGCGTATTTTTATTTCAGGTTACATGCAGTGGCTTAGGTGAAATTTCCAATTCTTGTGAGTATACCGTGCGCCGTAAACTTATGACGCCAGGTATGCATCAAGTGCTCGAAGACAGGAACGCTACACTTTACACGTCACCAAGAGTTTTCATTCATTCATTCATTCATTCATTCATTCATTCATTCATTCATTCATTCATTCATTCATTCATTCATTCATTCCCCTCCCTGTATTCAAAAATGTGGAAACGAAGGGACTTCCGCTCCAGTTTCACGTGTCTATCCTCGTCTATGACGCAGCAGCCTGGACATCGCGTGCCCGGCGCGATGATTCTATCGCGGTGCCACCGGCAGAAAGGAGAGCGAGCGCCCATTAGATGGCGCCCCGAGTTCGGCCACGGCGCGCCTGGACTGCTCGGGCCATCCTTTATTGTTTCCCCAGCGCCCTTACCGCGAACACTCCCAGTTCAGCCGAGCACACTTCACCCTTATACCCCCAGTGAACAAACCAGATCACGTAACAGAAAAGGCGTGGGCACAATAATTTCAGTGGTGAGACGTGCGGAATGTGAGGTTCTCGGCCGCCTCGTCAGCTCTTACGTTGTTGTTTGCTTGCATTTCAGTGTATGTACAAGTGGAGCTCCCGTCTCTCCGATGGGGTGCAAAGCGAAGCTGATCATTGCAGTTCAGTTATCCAGAGCAGAGAGGTTTCCGTGACGGTAATGTCGAGTTAGATTCGGGTTGGTTCTTACTGGGGTGTGTACGGTGGATATAGCAAAACAAAAAGTGCTCTTGCTTCCGTAAAGTCTTAAGAGAAGAATGAAAGCGCATTGCCGAATCGGGGCTGACGACGACAAGTAGATACTGTTTCGTCAATAATAAATTAGGACATGAATTATCTGTGATATCTAAGCCACTGCGACGAGATCTAACCTGTCAGGCGCGTGAATGCTCACGCCTCGAAAAGATTACAGCTTAATCCGTGATGCACTTGTTTCACTCTACGGGATGGAACGTATGCAATGCAGTGGGATACTTTATACGCTTTTTCTTAGCGCTCATCTCGCGGGAGTTCCCACGGAAGCCCATCGAAAAGCACAACAGAGAATTACTGCCGTTACAACAGATGTTCTTTTGGTATCTTAGATCCTGACAAAAGAAGATTATGCCGTTACAACTACGCTCGCAGTAGTATTCAGCAATCGCTTATTCTCACAACAAAGCTATAGTTCTGTCGCGACAACAGGCAGGTGACTGAGATATGCAACAGAAAGTTTCGGGGTTACAATAGGACGACAGCAAATTTTTGTCATATCGTGGGGCTGGCTCTGTCGTAATCGACTGGGAAGCACCAGCCTTGTTGCTTCAAAACTCGCAGTGCAGGGTAGATGCCCGCTTACTCCATCTTTTGCTAGCCTTGTTATCTGTTTATTACTTATGCCGGTCCCCGTGTGCGAGGTTTTTACTGTCGACACCTACGACAGGATGGGTAAAGGCACGGTTGGGCACGATACTTCAAAAAAGTACCGTCGATGCCGATACCCGATACCATCAAAAATTCTATTTACGATACCGATACAAGATACAGAGCCAGAAATTATTTTCTATACAGACACACGCTACTGTATCGTGGATACTTACGATTTATTTATTTATTTATTTATTTATTTATTTATTTATTTATTTATTTATTTATTTATTTATTTATTCCTCAAATGCCCCTACTAGGGGTATTTATTATATGAGCGCTGCGTTATTACGGCTCTTCAATGAGTCTTTTCCATGAGTCTTCCGTGAGTGTGCGGGATGAGTGTGACGAACTGTGTTGGCAGGGAGCCGATTACAGTCCTTTGCTGTCTGGACGAAGGAAGAATTTAGATGCGCAGTGGTTGAGACAGATGGTGGATAGCATGTCTGAATGTGATTAAGACGATGAGAAACGTGGTGATCAAAGCTCGCATGATGGCATAATTTCCAAGTGGTGAATGATGGATCTGATACTGTCGGCGCTTATGACCCCATTGACCCGAGTGCGGCAGAGTGCGTGACCTTTATCGAGCTGGCAAAGTCAACAACAGACGTTTTGCAAACTCCTGACCATGACGGCGAAAGTCTTCCATATCTGTTTGCAACCACTTGAAATAGGGGTGACGGGGTGTTGCTTCCACCACAATAGTTAGCCGCCCTCCTCATCTTATTGTCATCGAACGTGCAGAAGCACAACATATGCGTGGTCTGTCTGTCAAGCAACAAACATAGAAAGACAATATTGTCCGGGCCAACGGCATTGGCATCGCCACTTCCTAATTCTACTCCACTCTTTTTAGAGCGCAACGCTTAAGCGCCCGTTCGTGGGTTGAGCCGCGTCGCCGCCGTCATTGTAACCGAGCCAAACAACAAATTAATAAATAAACAAAAATAAACTTTGCCCTGACCGAGATTCGAACCCGTGGCGCCGCGAAAAGACCAACTTCGCTGGCCACTGCACGAGAGCACTATAGCTATCGTCGCGGCCAATCCAGCCGCGTGTTAAAATTGCAAACACTGTCGCACTATGTATTGCACATTGTTTTCTTCATCAACTAATATTGCTACCGTCAACAGACGCGCCGATGACCCAGCAAAGCAAAGCAAAGCAAAGCAAAACAAAACAAAACATTGAGCCTACAGAGCCTGAGACACCTACAGAACTGCACTCAAATTTTGCATTAAGGAGTATCGTAATCGTCCTGAGATATTTTTTCAGTGAACTACCGCCTGAGAGAGCGCTGCCGGCCCAAAGTCGTTAAAATACACGACACACTAAAAGCATATTTTCGATACCGATACTCCGATACTTTCATTTTTAGTAAGCAATACCTAATACCGAAATCCAAAATGTATCGAAAGATAACATCGAAGATATATACGTGTATCTTAGATATATGGCCCATGCCTGGGTGAAGGTAATTCTCTACGCTGCTATGCAACACTATACGCGTATTTCAGCAATTCTGTATACGGCATACTCCAATGAGTCGACCGGGTTGATCAGGTTCGTTAAAGTTGGCCTCAGATACGCCGGGTGAACTCAACTTTAGGGAGTTTGCGTACTTATTAAAGCAACTGGCTCACACGCCGCAAAATATTAAGCAACTTTTTTTTAACTATTCACATCCACTTACAGACATTACGCCCCTGCTGACTGCACTATAAGATTCAGGCTTTCTGGATAAGAACTGTGTGGTGGAAAAAACAACTTTTATTTAATTAACACTCTATGACAATGTATGCGTCGTGATCGCAGTGTATGACAGTGTACGGCAGTGCACAAAATACAAACAAACAACAATTTGATGTTGGTGCTCACTTGAAGCCAGATTTGCTTTGACTGCTCCCACCCGCGTTCATTCTAAAAAAAAAAAAAAAAACTTCTTCAAACGGTTAAACATGACCTTTAGACAATGCCCGCACCCTGTAATCCCGGACAACGGGCTATCTAACGTCATTCTCATTCGTTATGCTCCAGCGATGTACTACTCATTCCTGCTAACTTTTCTAAGGCCGTTTCAAAGCAGCTTGCTGTGCCGCTCCCCATCAGCGAATCTCTGAGCTCTGACGTGCCCGGCTTCAGTGACAGCTAAATGTGGTTTCGAGGGGTCGGGCTTCGTATTTCGACTTTTTTCAGCACTCCTTTCGTTGGCATCGCCGAGCGTATAATTGCATATACATGGTCGCGGGCGGACGTGCACGTCGGTGCCATTGTGGCGTGGCGGCCACTCAGCTACGCATTGTGGCCCATCTGCTGACGCCCTGACTTGCAGGAGCCCGTGTGCACGCGTATCTCTGTCCGAGAGCTCGTTCTTTCCCGCTTCCTGTTGGCAATGGGAGCAGAAAAACGTGATTACAGCTCATTAACATTCAAACCATGCCGCCGGCTTTGACTGCTGCTCCATTATCCTCCCCGACTATGTACGGTTCGGCGTGGTGCCGACTTGTGAAAGACGCCGAATCGCAGTCGAAAAGCGTGCCCTTTACTCGTTTCATCTATAGATGTGTCATCTTCACAGAAGACGTCTCTCCAGCGCTCTTTGGAGAAAAACGCTAGAAAATTAACGTCTCATTAAGATCCTGTGATGTCCACATTTAAGCTTCGGACAAGAGCTCGCACGTTTCCCAACTGGACTTCGTTCAGGAGCGAAACAAGGCACGACACCCCGGCACCTTACTCGCGCAGTCTCGGATTCACAAAAGGTGTATAAAGGAATTGCTGGCGCTCGATTTGCATTTATGCATCGTTGCATTCTGTCCTCCATTTTGTCTCGTCCCAAATAGAAAGAAAGCGACGTTCAAAAGAAAACAAGCTCGAGTGGATGACATTTAGGACGAAATTAAGAAGAGGACATGGACGTGGTCAGTATAAGATGTGCGAAGGACTTACAGCCAGTGCTCTATTAGAGGGACAGAATGGGTAAGAAGAGAAGAAAAAATTGGAGGCGACACTTAAGCTTCGCCTTAAGGTCACGATGCGATAACGTTAATAAAGTAATGCCCATACATGCGGAATTAGTCATTCTCGTCTATGCATTCATAGGTCCCTGGGAGTCCGTATACCACTCCTGCACAGCTGTGCAGCGGTGAAGTGATGCGCCACTTCCCTGCAATGGGAGGTGCTGCCACCGGCGGGCCTCGTGAGACCCAGGTTGCTCTTCCTGAGCAACCTCTCGTCACCAATCATTAGCCTTTCAGCCAATCAGCCAGCCGACCAATCAGCAACCTGTTGCGATCAACTGCCACCTGCCACAGTGGGCAAGTTGTGATGACGCCAAAAGGCCACGTGACCTAGGTGACCAGCTGCCATCTAAGTGGGCCGCCTAGGTGGTACACTGGAGCTGATTATATGAGAATTTTTTCGGGGATTTTTCGTTCATGAACAATGACGCTGACACCGACTACGACGCTGCTTTTCTGCCACAAGGGCTCCTTAACGCTATCGTGTTAGAACGCAACCGAGGGATGACCGAAAATATCGAATGGAGTGCCTAAATAAGGAAATTCGCTCGAATAAAGCGGTTGCTTTTGTGGCAGTAGGGGAATAATCGGAGATTATTGGCCTTTGATCTGCCGTGGACGCGAACTTGCTTTGATGATGACGACATCGGGGAGCAGCTATATTGCGTGCAGCGCATTCTCATTTCCCACTTCTGCCGGGGGCAAACTTCCGCGCACTATTTTCTAGCACCCCTTACACAGCTTACAAGAAATTCGCTAAAAGCGGGCGATTGCCAAAAGCGCGCGAATTGTTAAAGGCGCGATTCGCGTCGCATCTCCTACAACAGTAGAAGCGGAGGAGCGCGCAGCGAACCGTCGCGCGTGCCGGCCCCGACGGGTGCTGTCGACGCATCGCCGGGAGCCGTGACTGAGGACAGCGGGGCGCCAAGGACCCTCAGGGGAAGCGGTTGGGGGGGGGGGTACGCTGGAGACTTGGCTGGCAAGCGGAACGATGAGGGATGACGCGGAAATTGGCCGATGCGCCCTCCGCTCAATGTCCAAAGCACGCCCGTCCACCCTGCCTCCCCCCTCCGCCACCGATCCGCTGGCCGCCTCCCTCGCCGGGCTGGCGAACGCGGCAAAAAGAGCGAGCGCAGTCGGGGGCCGGGCCCTTCGCGTCTCTGTCCTCCGCTGATTCTCGTCAAATGCGGGGCTGCCAACGGTACCTCACGCTCAGAAAGTAGACAGCTTGAGAGCTGCTGCTGCTGCTACACTCTACACAAGTATAAATCGAGTTCCGTCAGAGGGCACTTCAACGCGACTGCGTCAAAGGCCCCGTTACGAAGAAAATCCAGCGTCGGCGTTGTCGGCGTTGTGAGCGAAAGATCACGGGCATGGTTATGGCAGGTGGCGCCCAGTGAGCTACCTAGGAGGTAGGTGGGCCGCCTAGGTCACGTGGCCTTGCGGCGTCATCACAACATGCCCACCGGATTGTGAGCAAACTGCCCACCGTGGCAGGTGGCAGTCGAATTAACGATTAGTCGCTCGAGAAGATGGCATTGGGCATCACTTAACTACTGCACCACTGTGCTAGGATCGGTATAAGCACTTCCAGTGATCTATGAATGTAAAATAGACAATGGCCTCGTGGATATATGGGCGCCAACCTATTAACTCTATCGTGTGACACCCTTAAGGCGGAGCCTAAGTGTCTCCTCCAGTCCATTTTTGTTGTTGTTGTAACAGTGAGACGGTGGAAGAAGCAGGGAAGATAAATTGCAGTATATGCGACCAAACATGGTTCGTAAATCCATCTGCATTTCGCTACGGTACGAAGGTCGGTCGATTTGCTCCGCAAACTGCGGATTCTTGACAACAGCTTTCTTCCTCAGCGCTAAGGGCATTACATGTCAGACGGGCGGATCGAGATGCTGTATGTATGCAAGATATATTTTACCTGGACATACAAACGAACCTCGTCCCTTTGTCCTATTTAGCAACATGCGCTCTTGCGACGTGATGCGCTGAGGCAAATAATTATCGACTTTGGTTTCATAAGAGTTTAAATTGCAGGGAGACAGGCATATGGCAGTCGGGGGGGGGGGGGGGGGGGGGGGGGGGGGGGAAGGCAAGTCTAGCTTTCTCGGGCATGACTTTTAACTGTGGGGCAACTGTGGGATATTGTAAGATACTGCTGCGAATATATTGATGGGGTTGCTCTAATCTACCGGTGCGGAGCAAATTCTTGCTTTTAAAGTTTGTCCTGCAGTCGCGCCGAGTAGTTAAGACTTCCATAAAAACCGAACGGGGCACCTTTTTGAAGATAAAAAGCAGATAATTACCAGCGTCCTGAGGAGGGATTTGCGGATATATTAATTGTTATGGCTCAATCTTATACGATGTTCGAAAAAATTGTGCCCATAAACGATTTCTCGCTGAAAAAAAAAAGTACGTGCCCAGAATTTCTGGGCATGTTGTAGGAATCGAAGAACTTACGTACACCATGGTTGGAATTTTGGAGACGCAATGCCCATGACGTTTTTGAAATTAAATCGCGTTCATACAAACAGCGCAAGTTACGTTGTGTACCGACATTCCTCACCTCCCTGACAAGCCATTTGTGCCTCAACTTTTCTCCTATGGACGGAAAAGGCAACCATGGTAAACACGAATACACCTGTACGGGAGTAAAAAAGAGGGTACAGGCCGTCCTATAGCGCACTCCTTTTTCATAAAACGGAGTGCGCTAAAGGACAGTTTACTCCCTTTTCACTCCTTTCTGTTCAGAGTGCAACAGGAGGTCGCTTTCAGATTATCAGGAGTCCGCATGCAAATGTGATTATGACAGTATTGAATCTTATAGCGGGGTCCGCTCACACGGCTCCCAACACTCGGTGACAGGGTGCTTGCTTCCTACTCAGCGTGGCAACAGCAGGACTGTCCCGCTGTACACTTGTGGCGTGAGGTAATGAAGCGCGGTTAGCCTAAGTACTAAGCATAACGCGAGGCAATGCGCGTCCGGAATCTCAACACAGCGTTCATCCGACATAAACACCCCTTGATGCCGAGCTCGAAATTGTTATGCACCGCAAACTGCAAAAAAAAGATAATGTTAATGGTTGCTTGGGAAATAATGGCCAGCCATTTAGGAAACAGCGATAAGGTGCGAAAAGAGGTATGATTAACGTATCAAAGAGCCGTCTAGAGCTACTTGGAGATAAGATGCGTGGCTAGACGCTTGGAGAAAAAACAAAACGGAGTCGACTTTCTAGTCTAGCACACTGAAACAGAGAGCAGAGTTTGTTTGGGGAGAATCCGCTGGCTGCAGGGTCAAACGGGAGCTATCAAGAGACTGCGGGAGGCTGCGGCTTGAGGAGGCTAACCGAAATGCAAATTGGATGCTCATCACCATATCCAGAGGATTAAAGGGATGAAAGCGGTCAGCGTCCCTTTAAAGCAGCTACGTGATTACGGAAGACCATCAGGGATGCCCATTATGCTTTGCGGTAACGCATTTTGCGTCGCGCATCTTGGCCAGCTTAAGACGCGCATTTACCCCTCGCGGCTGTTATTTCATCCTGCGGTGCGACACTGGCTATCTCCTGCTTGATATACACTGCCTATTATATGCCTGGTATTTACTTCTATTCTTTCTCATGCATTCTCGTTTGGAGGCGCGTGCCTTGGTTTCTCCCATTATACAGTGAAAAAAAAAAAAACACTCTTCAGTCGGTACTCATCACTGATTTGCCATCAGGTGGCACGAGGGGACAATTAACTAGCGCGTCGTTTCCTACTTCATCACGAAGCCAGCATGCAATGGAAGTGATTAAAGGCTAAGAGGGACATCCATTTCTGACGTGTCTCGAAACCTGCGCACGCGCAACTCCTGTAGTCCGCCGAATATAATATTTCCCCCGTCATTTCATGTCACCACTTCACGCTCTCTGTTGATTGGCTCCCGCGTCGGCACCCTTCCCCCGTGTTAAACGCGAATAATTATAAAACCCTAAATACGTGACGCCTCGTAACACTTAGCAGCATCATTTATTTTTCCTTATCTCCTTGCGTTTTCAATTTTCTTTTCCGCTGTGGAAAACTGTCGCGCCTTTATTGTTGGTGTTCTTTCGAATGACGTAAGAATGGCTCTTAAAGAAACAAGCAGAAAAGAAAGGGGAACCGAAAGAAAACAGTTAAATAGAATAGAGCAAAGGAAAACTCGAGGGAGCTTTTATTCATTGAGTGGAGCGTCTGCGTGATTGCGTCGCCCGGGGGCGGCATAACGAGGGAGATTAACACCTGCTCTTCTCAGTAATAAGGGTCCCCAGCTTGCGTGCTGAGTGTGAGCGCGTTTGTGTGTGCGTCCACGTACATGTGTGACCCTTCTTTCCGAGTTCAGCCACCAGAGTTCGTGTCTTGCAAGAGCACTGGTGGTGGGACTCGGACCCACTGTCACGCGAGCAGTGGACACCCGTAGGTGTAAGATGGAAAACTGCGGTGGAAAGGAAACAAACACTGGAGCGAAACAAAGGGCACATGCCTGAAATTAAAATAAATAAATAAAAGAACAAGAGAGAGAGAGAGAGATGGGGGAAGAAAGAGAGAGAAAAGAGGCTCCAACGGGAAATGGCTGCGCGCATCTTCTCCCCGCAAGCCTCGGCACTTTGTCTTGACGACGACAAACGCTGAGAAGCAAGCTTCCCGAAGTGCCGAGGACTAATTCGATACAGGGATACGGGGATATAGGGAAAGAAGAGAACGATGGGGAGTACATCACGCGACGTATAAACCGGAGGCACTGTATGGGCATAGGTGGCGAAAAAGAGTGGCCTCATGCAGCGTCTGAGCAATTGCGTGCAGTACATATTATACCGCGATGAGACCAAGTGAGTGAGAAGGCTGCTCTGACTGCGACGAGTCCCGAAAACCCCTATCGGGATTCCGCTGTCATGTCATAATCACATTACATAGTACAAGACACCTTACAGGTCCCCCAGGACGCTGCATAAGAGGGTGACATGAGGCGGCGCAAGGCATCATTATATACTAGTAATAACAGCTAGTTTGAATTCAAAGTAGAACCGAAGTTTTGAAGAGCGCCCGAGACATGTTAGTGAACTTTAAAGGTGGTGCTTGTAGATCACATGTGGCGACAAAATAATAATGGCCCCAAAGCAGCGCAGCTGCTTTCAGATTTGGAAATAACCATGAAAACTAATCCTGAGCACATGAAGTTGTTTTAGGAAGTTGTAACTTTAGGGCCTTATGCACACCCTAAACAGAAAGGAGTGAAAAGGGAGTGAGCTGTCCTCTATAGCGCACTCCCTCTCATAAAAGGGAGTGAGCTAGAGGACAGCTTACTCCCAGCTTTTAACTCCGATTCAGGTGCTTTCGTGTTTAGAGTGCATGGTCAATAAGGCGTCGTTGTCTGCTGCTTGGTTGTCGGCGTTCATTGCCATAGTGATAGACCTTTTGATAACACTATCTTTCGTCCCGAAGTTAACGCGAAAATTTTTCGCTACGACATACGATGACGCTGGTGTCGCGGGCGCCATTTAATACCGGATAAATTCCCTCGCACGGCTGTGAAAAAAACGCAGAGCCCGTTTAGACATTCTGCGGCAAATGCATAGTATTCCACCAAACGGAGAACGGAACCTCTCCAAGCCGCTTCGATTGACAGAACGTCTAAGGGGTCTGAAACAATCGCCTCAGCATAACACGTGAGTGAGTGAGTGAGTGAGTGAGTGAGTGAGTGAGTGAGTGAGTGAGTGAGTGAGTGAGTGAGTGAGTGAGTGAGTGAGTGAGGGGTGGAGTGAGTGAGTGAGTGAGTGGCCGCTGCAAAGAGAAAAGGAACACATGATGACCACTTAGCCAATGACTGTTTTATAAGTACCATCTGACGGACGCACTTGAATGCAGAAATAATGCAACTCGTCCTTGTCTGCACATTATAGCTGTCGCTGAAGCTACATGTACGTATTTATGCACATGGCAGGCATAATGTACCTCCAATTGGTTAGCACCGATTGGCTGAATTCTTGCCCCTTACATGAGTCTTGTCTTGCGTGAGACCGGCGCCGTCGAAGCCGTGGGCTACACAGCGCTGCACAGAACTACGCGGGCCTGACTGGGCCCGAGTGCAGATGAGCGGCCGGGGGGATAAAGCGGGGTGCAAATGGGCGACGATGCAATCGCGGAGAGGGCGCAGGAGAGGAGGAGGAGGAGGAGGAGGAGGAGGAGGAGGAGGAGGAGGAGGAGGAGGAGGAGGAGGAGAGGGCCCCGTTTCCCAGAAATCGGCCGCTTACGACGGGCGACGATTGATTCGACGCGGGGTCCGATATGGAGCGGGGGAAAAGGCTGCTCTCATCCCTTACCGCACCGTACACGCCAACCGTGTTCGTGCGCGCTCCTCCGCTTTTCAGTGCTGCCTATGCTGATGACTGCATGGACCAAAGTGTGCCCTTCCGGTTTCCAGCTTTTGTAGATTCGGTGGCTGCCTTTGATGGTGTTTTCGTTTGCTGTACTAGCTGGTCCGTGTATTTGGTTCTCGTGTTTCAATCATTTGCTCCCTGCGCAGGTTAAAACATACTTTCGGATTATAGGAGCTGTCCAACATATCTCACGACTAATACTCGCAAATGAAAACAAGACGGGAAGTTAAGACACCGTTTCTCTGAAGGCTTGTTGGGGCTTTACAGCTCATGTCATGTATTGCACAACTAAGCATGCCATCGCTGACTGTTTTTTCTTTGTTTTCTGATGCGCGACATGTTGTGACGGTCTTCTGTGAAGTGGCCTGGCATGCAAAGAATAAATGGTAGCGAATCGGTGGACGTTGTGTATGTAAAACTCAGCCCTAGAAAGCTCAGTGACCACCTGTTCGAATAGAAATAGATAACCAGAATGGGCGGCCAGGTATGAGCAACCACCGTTCCGAACACAATTTGCCGTAAGACCTTAATTAACGCTTCAGTTCAAACCAGAAACCGCCGCACAAGCACGGAAATTCAAGTGCGCTCCTGGCAGCGAAGTGCGAGAAACAATGCACAGTCCAGTTTTTGTTCTTATGATTTTTTTGAAACACACGCACATGGGCGTTGGCGTGGATATGGGCATGGACATCGGCAAAGGCACGGACATAGGCATGGGCACAGTCTTTATTTAGTCACAGTGCTGACAACAGCCCTCGATCTGAAACAGATAAGGGAGAAAAAGTGCGGCCCAACGAAGGGAGCAGTTAATTTTCTTTTGACGGAATTGATTGTGTTGATCTTGAAGTTCCAATGGTTCGGTGATCCGGCGACATGTTGCAGAACATACTAGACAATTTTTTTAGGAACACTATGCACACTTTATTACACGGGTCAAACAGCCACACTACGCCAAAATGATACTAGCGCCTCTCTGCCTTTCACAAAACGCTGGCTCGCCCGTCAAACTCTCGCCTAAGCGAAGTCTCTGTCCGTGAGTCTCTCAGTGTCTCCTCTCCAGAGTCGATCTGCCCTGGTCCGATCACCTTAGCGCCAAACAGCCGCCATTTAATCTGTTAGCCCACCATTATGGGTCCCATTTTAGTAGCCAATAGGAAATGTGCTTGTCAGATCCAATCAGGAGAATTCTGTTCAAATTGAAAGAGCCAACAGCACGCCGGTACCCACGAGGTTGTTTACTCGCGAGCACCGGGTGAATTCCATGAAGACGTTACGCATTTCCGTTCGCAGTTACGGCACACAGACACAACCACACAA
Source organism: Amblyomma americanum (assembly GCF_052857255.1). NCBI lineage: Eukaryota > Metazoa > Arthropoda > Arachnida > Ixodida > Ixodidae > Amblyomma > Amblyomma americanum. The sequence goes on along the minus strand of NC_135503.1, from coordinate 36,584,998 downwards.
AAACGCCAGCGAATACACAGGGAAGGCCAATGCAGTCGGAACCTCACGTACCGCCCTAGTCGCGCTCCCACCCTTCTCTGCCCGCCTCTGGCACATCTGGTCCGTCACGTGGTGTGCCGTCGAAAGCAATAATTTACGCACGACCCCTCTTTACACCCCAGGGGTCCGCGTGTCGGCTGCGTTTTTCGGCAAGAAAGCGACCTTCTAAGGCCTTGCCCTTCGCAGTAGGGCTAACCCTTGTTCTTGCATGCATTTTACAGCGCTTGTTGTGAAACAAACCATTCGAATGGCGCCCGATAGAGGGCTGCCCGAGGAACCCTTATGAAAAAAGCCGTATAAAGAAAGACCCACCTAACCGCGTCGGGGTGTGAGCTGCGCAATGGCCCTCTGCTCAATGGACCGCTAACTTAACTAAGCATTCACCCGAACTTACGAAGTTCGCATTCGTTTGTTCCGTCTGCGGCTGAGCACGCTGCTGGCCTCACAGTCCCTTAAACTCTACACCACTGATCGTTGTGCTGAGGGTATGCAATGAAGCCGCCTCAGTTGGATCCTTTCCGTAGTCATACACGCAGTTAACTAGTTGGCAAGGCACCGCGGAAAATATCAGCGCATACAGAGATAAGATGAAGCAAATTAAGAACGGACACTACATCTTTCCTCCGTTGGCGCAGTAATTTTCCGCGATCCTTTCTGACAGGCGGTAAGCTTGCCTTCTTTATATACAGGGCCTGTTACCGTATCTTCCTCGCTGCGACTAACGAGCTTGAGTGGAACAATGGCAGCCCCAACTACTCAAGGTTATAAAAACTCCACAACTGAAAGTTCGCTCTCCGCGAGACACACAAAAATACAAAAGAAATCTTGGCCCCCTATAGCGCAATGAACCAGTTCCGCAGCGCTGGCAAGATATAAACATGCGATATAACTCCTTGCAAGAATCAATGGCGGACGATGCTAAGGGAACTTTCCTTAATGAGATCGGGCCTGGAGAAAAGCTCCTCTGAGCCTCTCATCTACGAAGGAGTCGAGTCCCGTGAGTCGCGCGGCTCAGCCACTTTTTCGCGTGGTGCGCCGGTTGCTTTAACGACCAGTAGGCGCGTAAACAAATGAGCTCGTGTTTACCTTGTTGCCTGTCTTAACTCGCCAAGGAGGACTTGGCCGGAGCTCATCGGCACGGCAGAAGAGAGCGAGAGAGAAAAGGAAAGGCGGGCAGGTTAACCAGGCATACATCCGAGCACGGCTCGAGATTTGCATATCGCTCGCCCCACAGTCGTTTCGTTTAGTTTCCCGCCGATTTAGAGCTGCTCGCGAACATTTGGAGTTTGCGCACCATTTCTGAAACTCGTGGAATGCCTGGTCATACAGGCACACAGTAGAACCCCTTCAAGCTCCCTTCAAGTATTTTAGATTGTGTTGTTGCTTCGTGGGAACGTGATACCATGGGAACGAAAGCAGCCAGTGTAAAGATTTGGGCAGAGAATTTTTTTGTCGTTATTGTTTCCAGGATGCCTCTTTCTGTGGCGCTGAGGCTGAAAAAGGCGCAGAGTTACCAGTACGAGATTGGTATCGTCCCCGTCCTGTAATAAAAGTAATTGGAGTTTTTCGAGTACTTCTCGAGACTTCTCCAAAGTCCTTGAGTCGGGATTGCAGTTGCCATGTCTCCTCCGTGAAAGTTGGGCGTACACATGATGCCCTTTTGTTGAAAAAGCGCTCGTTGTGACCGAAAAAAGAGTCTTTCCGGAGAAGAGAAGACAGAGGTCGATTTCTGGTGTGCTATAATAATATATGTACTATTACGGCTCATGGCAAAGAATAATTTTTCTTCTTTTTTTTTAGAAGCAACCTTCTTAACATTTATTTGTTTTCTAATGATATCTGCTCGACATTGAGCCTGAGTTGCTATATTTGAGACTCATTTATTTGCTTCAGGCTACTTTGGACCATGTTGGTTTTGTGCAATGGTGTTTCTTTTCTGCCAGAAAGTTTTTACACGCAAGTAATACTGAATGCGCGTTCTGTTGGTGATATTTACTTAAAAAAAAATCGTTTAGATGGCTTTACTTTTGTATGAGATTTTTATTCACGGTAAAGTAATCTATGGATCAAACCCCGGATCAAAGCGGCTTTGTGACACATACTTACGCAGAATTCTCCACTTTCGTTAAAGACTGCGCACTAGCCGTGAGGGTTTTCCCAGCAAGCCCTCTTCTTTGAACAGTTCAATGCATAGCTGCGCACAAGGGACCAAATATAAGGCAAACATCGGCAGCGCTCAGTTTCATTTAACATAAACATATATGCCGCTTTTCATTTTCATCAAAATACACAAAAATAAACGTGCCAAGAACACATACTCAGACCTTTTTGTTCTTGCTGTCGTATCTGCGGTATCAATACACGGTTGGTATCAAGACGGGTTGGTACATGGCACTAGGCGTCCGAGAGCGTTGCTGTCACTCGCATCCAGCTCGCTCAGTCTATTCGTTTTACAGCACCATCGTTGAATGGGCTCCATGTTTTCTCATTTCCTTATCTTAGCCTTTCTGACTTTCCCGTCGACATCATTCATGCCAACGGGGTTTGTCTTGTGCGTTTGCGCATAGGCGTGCGTCGATGTGTGTTTGAGGTGTGCACGAGGCCGTTGTTTACTATAGCGAGTCCGTGCTTACTGCGCGTTCTGGGGCTGAAATCACTGGCGCTGAAATGGCGCGGCGCGCAGCTATAGTGCCCAGACGGCATCCCTGCTCCTTCGGAATACACTCTATGCTATCTTCTCCTATTGGGCGCGACCACTGTGCAGTTGGAGGATTTCTACTGAACGCCTAGTCGTTATCATACAAGTGTTTTGCCCTTAATTGTGAGTCTGATACGCGTTTGTGTTTTGGTTGCGGCGCATTAAACTAACTGATAAGAGAGGGCGATACGCGACGCAGCAGCGCGCCCGGAAATGAGATTGCGACGTCAGTTTAAGAAACGACTGTAATGAGCTCTGAAGATCGGCACTATAGCGACCATGGCCTCTGTGCTTAATAATCAACGGACTATAGTCTCCAGAACTTCCGTCATGCGATCAGTGACAAATAAATTTATCTGAAAGTTAATTCTTTATATTTTTCTTCACATCAACACTCCGCCATATATATATCATCGATACCACTGAAGCTCTTCCGTTAGGAATTATAAGATTCAGTTTGGTCGGTGCGGTCCTCACAAAAAATACGCCAAACTTCGGAAAGAACATCACCCTTTCGGAAAAGATTGTTATTCAAGCGATTTCAGTACCTTCAACAAGCCAGCCCTATTCTGTCCAATTCATTTCTTCGCTCATGCCTTTATAGCTGCTTTGTATATGTACGTTCAGGCAGCACGGACACAACTTGCTTTCATTGAACAATGTACAAAATCAAGCCGCCAGTATATTACATTTCAGCTCCTTCTACTGTAAATATTGTCATCGCTGGTAAGCTAGACTCTAAAATTACACTTTGTTCCAAGCCGCGTTAATACTTGGCATCACGTAGCGCTCGACGTTGCTGGTGTTATGCTTGCAACCTACTTCCAGCTCTGTAAGGACTCAGTTATCACAAGAAACCGGCTAAGGTGCCACGAGAGGCCCATACATCATCCACACTAACCACCATCACCACCACACTCAAACACCACCATCCACTCACCACTATCATGCGCACACCACCATACCCACCACCCAACAACAACATCACTGCATTAAACCATCCACCATTCTCCAAAAGCGTCATACTCATCCTACCTCATCACCGGCTACATCAGTTTTCACAAAAAAACTTTACGAAACAACTCCTCGTAGCCGGCAGTGAGATAATTCCATCCATCCTTATTTATACAGATTGTACACGCCTAACTTTCGACATCCTCCGTTCTTTCGCTCTCCCGCGAATGTCTTGTCTTGTACATGGCAACATCAAAGAGGGAAGCATACCTTCCTGGCTAAGGCGACTGAATTTCTGCTTTGATCTAAGGGGTATGAGGCACTTTCGCAAAGATAGCCTATAAGATCGACACTGCATTCTTAAGCCCCATAAGCGCATGAAAGAACGGAGTGAAAAAGAAAAACGCATTTACACCTCAAACGCGCAACTTTCGACCGAAACAATAATCACAGGCAAACTTGCATTTGTTTGTTTTTATCGATACTGCAGTTTATTTTAGGCTCGAGCAGGAGTTCGTTATAGAAAATAAAATAAAGAATTACTGCAAAGTAACACGTAACATTCCCCGGTGTGTGGACAGCACCAAAGTAAATAATCTCAGGAAGCATTAGACCCAGTTTTGTCAATATGTTCCCCTTCACATAATTTAAGAGATTTATTTTACTGTGCAGCATAGTTCGTGATTCTCTGTGCACAAAATTTCTTGCTTCAGCTTTCCTACAGCACAATCGTAAGCTCCAGCCTGAAAAGTCTGTGATTTTGTCTAGAACGTCTCAAAATAGTAGTTTGAAAGCATTTAAAATTTTAGAACCTAAAGTTGCCTCGGCGTAAGCAGCTCTCACTCTTTTTGGTTGCAAGAAACACCGTTGCTCAATCACTATGGCAATAAAGAGCGCATGAAGAAATGTTACGCACAGTGATGCTCGTAGCAGTAGCAAATTCTAGATGGTTCAATATTCTTTCACTGGGAGAGAGAAAGCAACTTTATTAAACAAGTTCGGTAAGAAAGTCCTGCTGAAATGCGTCCTAACTCTTTATCGTTTTACATGAAATTGAATCCCTTTTCAGCTAATTATATTATAGCTCTATATAAGCGTTCATATCGGCCAAACCATTGCTCTTCCATCCGAATATTTATTGCGCACACATTCCTTATTAAAATATTTCCTATCAGCCATCTCTATCAACATGTGACCACTTATGTTCAGAGCGAAACACAGGCTGAGGACGCCAGAAATAAAAACAAAACATAAATCATCGCTTTAAAACATTCCCAGCGTCGCCCCTTCGGCCGCTCATAAGGGCAGTTTGTCAAAGTTTACATGCAGTAGGCGTGCTCATTCCGACGTAGAAATGTTTGCGTGCCTCGATAGAAGAAAACGAAGCCTGCTTTCAAGCACAGGAGTTGACGCTGAGAGCAGCGCTTCGCGACAGAGGGCGCGACGGCGCACGATTTATGCGCAAGAGCGCATGGCCGTCCTGAGGCCATAAAACGACGCGGCCAACGCTGAAACGCATCCCCGCCGGCCAATCGAGAGCTGTCTTCGAATTCTGCCCCGACCGGACGCGATGTGCCACAGCGCGACTGCGGGATCGACCGCTTTTGTTTAACCTGCGTCCCCAGTCGTAATCCTCTTTTGGATATGGCATATTGAACGAAATAGAAAGCATTGGCCCTCCGCGAGGATATACGACTGCATATTCTCAAATACCGATAAATCTTGCTTTAAGGGCCACGGAAGAATGGACCTGACGTTGCGCAATTGCGTATTTATTTTGTATCTCTTTTTGTACTCCAAGCTCTCTGGCAACGCTCATATGAGCAACACAGGCAGTTTAAATGTACGACTGCTGACGTCGCACCTACGATACGCGTTCGGTGCAAGCGATATAACCAGATGATTTATTTTATTCAATACGGATTAAGCGCAAATTTAATATGACCATGCTAAGTATTTATTCAACTAATATACACAGAGATGCTCGTACGAGGTTTTCCCCAGGCCAGACATCCCAGGCAAGAAAAGCGTTTACTTGTAGCTATTGCAATATTTTTATGAAATAAAATCTGCATTGTATAAAATGACACACACTGTTTACTAAGTAATCTGCGGATAGAAGTCATCGAAGATGAACATTCTTAACTCGAGCTTCGCGCCTTGGAATATTTATTAGTTTTATTTCAGAATACTGACGCACACGATAAACTGAGTTTTACGCGCGCATTTGCTGTGTCCTTTCGCCTGACAGCTCTCACCGCATGTGGTAAGTGATTACAACTCCCCTTCTGTCATCGTGAAAGCGAAAATATAGTGGTGAGGATTCTTTAAACCTCTCCGTAACCATATCTCATTCTTTTTTTTTTTCTCACGGCAGCTGACGGCGCCGACTTGACAGCCTAGCACCGCTGCGCGCACATCTAGAGCTGCAGCCAGTGGCGGCGCAACTCATGACGCGGCTCGCAACCGAGTTCCAACATATATAGCTCGCATATATCCCCTGATACAGGCCACGGCGCTACTAAAGTCTCCGAGAGTCCTTGACGGCGCTCAAGCCCCTACCAGGGCGAAGCGCACTGAATCCTCCCAAAGCGTCGTCGCAAGGTCGATCTCTCTACTAGGCGCTCGCTATGCGCAGATAAGGCCGACTTGCGTTGACAGTACAAACGGCCCGCGAAGCCTTTGCGTCTGTTTGCTTGCCCGGGACAGCAGCATCGGCGGTGGCCGGGCATCAGCAGTAGATTGAGGAAGCCGGTGCATCCAGCAGCAGGCCCCGGGAAGAAGAGGCCAGGCTTCAGCGGCGCTGCCGTGGAGGCTGCCGGGAAGCTCCGCCCCCTTCCCTCCTCTGAACTGTGCTGGCGCAGCGAGAACCCGGCGGTTCCGAGAACCCATCTAACGATTTTAACGCTGGCTTCCCGCTTCGGGTGTCCCCCTCTTCAGCCCCCCACCCGGTCGTTCGACCCTGGCGTGTGTGATGGTGGTGCTGCGGAAGGCCCGTCTTCCAGGAACTGGGCTGCTCTCGATGCGGCGCGGAATTCCCGGGAAAAAATCTCGGATGAGGAACGGTGCTTGGTGCGGCCCCTCCTCCGCGGCGTCGGTGACTCTCCCCTTTTCCGCGTGGCCCGGCGCTGATGTATACCCGGCTATAGTGTACGGCCTCTGCGCACCCTCTCAGCACTGCGCGGTCGGGGAGAGGGGGGTACCGCTTCTTCCTCTTCCGGGCCACACCACGTGTGCGTGTGTGTGTATGTGCGCACAAAGGGACAGTGTGCGCGTTACACAGTGGCCTCCAATGACCGGGCCAGCGGGAGCACCGAATGGCCGGGTTTCCGCGCCAAGGGTGCAGCGTCCACGATGGCTTGAAGGTCTGTATACGAGTAGGAACAAGGGCTCGGAGAAAACTCTGCCTGCAGGGAACTTCAGTGCAGCAAACAGGCATTCATGCTTTCAGTACGAATGTGCATATGATCAATCGAATCCATTTCTTCTAGTAGGTGGCTATAGGAATAGCCGATGTCACTTCCAGGCATAGAGATCAGCTATGTATTCATGCCAATGGTAGGAGCTGTCGATTAAAAGAACCGACGCAATGTCCTCTTTTGTTTGTACCCAATTAGGCATGAAAAGAGTTGATACTTATATGCCTGAACATCTGCAAAGCCTTTGTCATCAGTCGTCCGGACGTCATGAAGTTGATGGAGTTCCTGTTACGCACTATGCTTTTATCTTCTTCACACCAACAGCCGAAAATGGGTCCTTCGGATAAACCACACGAATGTCGCAAACGTGAATGAATCATGCGGTCATGTCTGTGCTGCTCAAATCCATGGGCACGCTTACCATGGCCATAAGCGTCACCATTATGAGAGAATGGGCACTTAATTAAGAATGCGCCATCTGCGTTCATACGATGCAGCTAGGCTTGTCAGTGGGTGACTGTCAGGTTTTGTTCTGCTGGGTTTTACGGCACATGAGCAAGATTAAATATGCTACTGTGAAGAAAGAAATAACTAATATTTATTTTTTGAAACGACACAGCCTGAAGCTTTGCTTCTGTAAAGGACATAAAAGCTCAGAAATAATGAATGCCTGCATCCTAGGAGCAAACTAGCGTGGAAAGGAACATGTTTGTGATATATTCATGAATGATACGTCTTACTTCCTCAAGTTTTGTGCGTCACAAAAAAAAATGCTGCTTACGGTGACCATTCTCCGCACAGTTCACGCGTAGGCTTTTTTTTATGTTTTGTGAGAATAAGACTCTGCATAAGGTGTGTGTGTGTGTGTGTGTGTGTGTGTGTGTGTGTGTGTGTGTGTGTGTGTGTGTGTGTGTGTGTGTGTGTGTGTGTGTGTGTGTGTGTGTGTGTGTGTGCGTGTGCGTGTGCGTGTGCGTGCGTGCGTGTGTGTGTGTGTGTGTGTGTGTGTGTGTGTGTGTGTGTGTGTGTGTGTGTGTGTGTGTGTGTTGTGTGTGTGTGTGTGTGTGTGTGTGTGTGTGTGTGTGTGTGTCCAGTGCGAAGACCACAAAGAATCACATCAGTGAAACGTCCCTGGTGAGTGTGTGGCTTCCATTCTTCCAAGATTGGCTTAATCAGGTGTAATGTGTTATTTACTTCATTAATCCACGTTTACAATGCCCTAACTTCACTCAATATTTGTAAGGCATGCCTGATGTTCCCGTTCTGAGCTCGGAGGAAGGTGCGGTACACCGACCACCCGGCCCTTCTTCATCTTTACCGCTGTACCTGGAACTAACACCTACCATAGTCACTTCCAGGCTTTCACAAACGGCGAAGAGCCTGGAAGTCCCCCCCCCCCCCCCTCTCTCTCTCTGCGTCTTGCGCGCGTCAGGAAACAGTGGGCACCTCTTCAACGTGAAAAGATTTCGAATACATCTAGAAAGATCCAGAAGAGCCTCCGCCTACAGTGGGCCGGGCGTTCTGCACAGCTGAAAACTCCGGGAAGCGATTTCATCTGACGCCGTCCACGAGTTGTTACAGTACGTGCACTACGGCAGCGCCTGGTGCTCCGTGTTTGCGCAGCAGTTTCGAAAGGCACTCTCTGGCGGCCGTCGGTGGCGTAACACACCCTCCCCACCCAACCCCCCCCCCCCCCACCCCCACCCCTCGATGTTCCTACTACTATCTGTAAGTACACGACTGCAATTAGGGCGGGCGATGTGAAACCGCGAATCGCTCTTCCTCGAAACGTGCGAGGCACAGTTCTAGCCCACGTCTGCCACACCCCGCCCCCTCCTCCAAATCATCAAGGCGCAACTCGAAGCAGCTTGCGGTGGCGAACACGACGGGTTGGCCGGCCGGTGGATGAGCGGCTTGTGTTCCTGGCGAACCGAGACGAAGCGAGCTCCCGTCACGCACCGAGCCCACGCTGTGGCGGGGGCGAATCGTAAGAGTGGCCTTATAATTGTTTCCAGCTAACCCGCGGACGGATATTTCCGCCTTCTGTCCGCGGGAGAGCGTGACACGGGCATTGCGGCTGCCTAGCGAAACGGGCCTCTTCCGTGTTGTACCGAGAACGGGGAACACTTTGAGGATGTTGTCATCGCGCAGGTCTTTGTGAGCAGACCGCTGACTTGCAACCTCCCACGATTTCGTTGTTTTTCTTATTCAGGATTACTGAACGCTATGTGCACGACTGCCTGATCTCAGTGGTTAAACGGCGGAGAGGCAGGTCCGTGTCTCCATAGCTTAAGTCTTAATTCTCCCCCACGCTGCTTAACCATCGCTGTATCACACCAAATAGCCCAAACCACCACAATACTGATTGAAATGTTCTTGCGGGAAGGGGGCTTAAATTCTAAAAGAATAAACCCAGCCTATGAAGCGCGCAGACAAAAAAAAAACGACAAAAGGTTGGGGCATTAAGTGACAAAAACCTAGTCGTCTGCCAAACCCATTGATGTCACCTCTTTGTGTTCACGCCGTCTTAACACCGTGACATTTCAGGGGTGGGTCTAGGAGCTAGGAATGAAACTAGAGCCACTAGGAGCTGCCAGTAGCGATCGAAAAGGTTTGAAAAGCTGAGACCTCAATCGTTTGCGTCCGACAAGTTATACAGAACGTAGATGCACAAGGTTAGGTTAGGAGTTATAACGCCGAATAAGTTACCACTAACGTCATATATTGCACAGGGAACTCGCTGGTCTACGTAAAAACAAAAAGGTCTGACACGGCATGGCCGAAAATCATGAGACTGAAGCTAAGGCAATCATTCGACACTGAAGCAGAGAAGAATTATTTCAGCGTTAAACCTAAATACACACCCAAGCTATGGTTCATGTCGCATTCATGGTGTCGCGGAGGATGCCGAATTAATTTCGACCAGCTTAAATTCTTGAACATTCATGGAAGTCTCAACATGAGGGCGTTCTTGCAATCGCCTCCAATGAAGTCCAGCCACAGTGCTGTTGGGTCTAACCCGCGACCTCCTGCGCAGCAGCATAACGTCATTGCCTCTGAACCACTGCGTCACAGACTGAAGCTGGCTCCTTGGAAGCGGGAGAAATGTGCTCAGAAAGTAGCTTCGGTGAAGTATAAACCAAATGGGGTTCAAGAAGGTTCCAGGTGCCACGAACCATGCAAGAAAAGATAGGACCCAAATTCATGCAGGGCTAGCAAGAAGTAATCAGAACCATCCTGCTTTTCAAGACAGGGGATGCTATTTGAATCATCTGGCTCACTGCCTGCGTGCTCTTTAGCGAGTCTATAGCGACTGAATTTGGCGAGCTTAACCAACTGAAACGATCAAGCATAGCGCCCCCCCCCCCCCCCCCCCCACGAAAAAAAAAATAGCAGGGCAAAGTCGAGTGGGTTGCTGCCGAAAAAGTGACGAAATCAGAGATTAGGTTTAGGTATACGGCAAAGTACACAGACCTTTATTGGCTCCACAGACGAAACGACCATAACACGATAAGTGAAACTAATTATACTTTCTATTTTTGCTCCCCGTAGAGTCTCCGCCACCAGTTTGTCCTGGGAAAGAGAAATACAAGATATGTCCGTCGCCCCGTATTATACTTAAGGATATTGAGTCTATAGAAAAGGAGGGACAGTGTCAAGGCAGGCATATTTGTTCCACTACTTCAATTAATTTGTTTTTCACGCTGAGGCATTATTTTCAATTCCGAATTTTCAAGCAGTGGCTCGCAAGCAGAGACTCCTCTTGCCACTGAAGCACTAGTCATCCGCGTTGAATGGAGCGACCCGAGCGAATGAGTCAGACCCGCGCGCTGGAAAAGAAAAACGTCGGATCAATCGAGGCCCAACGCTCGCTTCCGACCTCGCGCAACTTCCTCACAATTTAGCGCGGCAAGCGTCTCTCTACCGCTCTCCGCACACAGCGCGCTATCTTGACCGAAGCAGCCAAGTTTCTCAACTTTGAAGAACGGCACTTCAAATTGAATTCGGCCTGTCACGTGTGCCTCGCGCTTCACGCTGAACGTCATGTTGTACAACGCGCCCTTCCCCATTCCTCCTCTGAAGCCCTCGGTGGCGTTGCAAACTTTGGGGAGAGGCTCGGCTTCCGCACGATAACGACACGGCGCATTTGGGAAGCGGCCCGCCTAGGCGGCGAGGGGCACGAGCTCCAGGTGCGGCCGCCACCCAATCAGGCTGTTTTTCTTTCGGATCGACAAGCGCCATGCACGCTGCTACCCCCGGCCACGTGGCCTCATCAAACCCCGCGGCCCGCTCTCCTATACGCTGACTGATCAGCGGCGCAAAAACCCTTTCCCGAATCCCGGCGACCTCGTTCCCAGTTTGATAGCTGGGTTGCCAAGGCGGTTGCGTTGGGGAAAGGTGGGGAGCCGCATCCCCACTTTGGTCCAACTCCCTTTGCAATTGTGGCGGCTCACGGTTTTGGGGAATCCAGTCCCCACTTCGGGCCAATTCCTTTTGCGCTTGCGGCCACTCAGGGTTTAGGGTTCTGTGTCCCCACTGCGGTACAACTCTCTGCGTTTGCGACAGTTCATGGGTTAGCGGACAATTCATGCGCACTCTAGCCTAATAAACATGTACTGCCACATGCTGTTCGGTCCGCGTAGACGCAGGCAGTGAGGCTTAATAGAGACATTTAGAAGGGGGTGACGCTATTGGTTAGGGGCATATGGTAATAGCGGGGGGCCAGTGCACAGGCGCAGGACAACTCCCCTACCTTCGGTTATTGTGCGCCTGCTCACTGCCCCCCCCCCCCTTCCCGCTATTCCCCTATGCTTCCAACCAATAGCTATTCTAAATGTCTCTAATTTGATTCCTGACCGTGCCGCTTGTCAAATATCTGAATCCACGTTACTCTCTTTGCAGCGCCGTGAAGTGCTGTTTGTTTCCTTCGTTCATAGTTCATCGCCGACAGCGTGCGACCCTATACCGTGTACAACTCAAGAACGAAGTGCCAGCCCCCCGGCATCCAAGAAGGCTGTCCAGCCAATGGCCTCGATCATTTGTCGTCACGCCTCGGTTATTCCCCTAGCGTGACATCGCAGGCGGCTGACAGGTGCCTCCGTGAAATTTGATTAGTATCGACATCATGAAAGTCGTTCGCTGCTATTGGCTGAATGATCTCCTCCGAGGGCCGTTTGCCGCTTCGTTCTTGCGTTGTATCCGACTGTTCGAGATATTCATGTGACATCACGGGCGCCATTCTGTGGCACAACTCGCAGCCTCAGCTGTCCAAACCGGAGCAGGTGGCGATAAATCGCTTAGATGTGCTCGCATCCTTTCGGCGTGCTGCATCCGTCACAAAATGGCCGCCAATGTGACGTCGATGCATATACTCCCTTCAGAGCGCTCTGGAAAAATAATAATCAAACGCGGCCGTTTCTACGAGGTTCGAGATAGCTGTCATGTTTTTTAGGTGTGTGACCTTGAAATTTCGTAGTCACATGCATACTGAGAGGAGCCAAATGTAACGGGCATTCGGATCTTGGACGACCGCACTTAGCCCATTTTCTGCCATCGCCTCCGCCGAACTGCTTTTCCTTTGTGGGCACAGGTTAGCAGTAAAGAATTAGTTCGAGCGCTACGCCAGGCCTGTATGCGCCAGCCGTCACAGACACGTGACGGAGGCGATGTTTCCGCCATACTGAGACGAGAGGAAATTTTGAATTTCACATCAAAAGATTGCGTGTACAGCCCGAATTACGACGTGCGGTAAGTATGCGGACATCTTTGAACACTATAATGAAATCCTTTTTTTTTTCTTCTTTTCTCAATCGGACCTCTAGACTACTCTGTCATTCCCCGGTTTTGACTTCGCGAACACCTTCACGGCAGCTTGTGCAGCACTTTGGAAATATTCAAGCACAAAGCGTTAGTACCTCATTTTTCTTCCTCTCCAATGTCCTTGCACTATCCATGAACATAAACGTTCTTTTTTTTTTTGTTTCGCTGCTTAGGTCCCCATTTGCTAGTCATCAGGTTAAATGTCGACCCTGTCGACCAGGCTTTTACTGACATCCTCCTCAAGTTTGAAGATTTTTCCTAAATCCTGCAGCCTTACATTCGTTCGGTTGTGCAAGGATTAACTGAAAGACAAGATGTATAGCCAAGTATTAATTAGAATCTCTTATTTTTTTTCCGTTATCTGCATTTTCTGGCTTGCTTAATCAATTACCGATGCAAGGAAATCGTATTCACGCAGGCATTGATAACAGTTTTCTGTGCACCACTCTATCGTAAGATGTCGACCTTTCTGTTCAGCACAAATGTTTCTCTAATCCTCTCTCTCTCTCTCTCAGTGAGCGATGGATTCGAAGCAATCGTCTTCTGTGTACTAATTAGCACTTAAAGCGTAAAAGTAAAGAAATAGCAACAAGCTATACAGAACAAGCTAGTCATATTTTCGGAATAAAAAAAAAAAGCCTATTTTCCGAAGCCGAGTTCGATAGATAAATAAATCACCAGAAAAAAGAAAAAGCACGCCCACTGCTCATCTCATGGGCGTCAAAAGCGAAATTCACGAAAACACTCTCAGAGAACGCGAGTAGGACCTGGCTTGAATTCTTGGAGCTGCAGTTTTGCTATCCCCTGCGATCGGGTGTCCTCTCAATTCACAAACTGTGCTCCCTCCAAGTTTTTGAAGAAAATAATGTTGTCGCTGCGAAATATATCGCAAAATGGGTTAACACCCTGTTTCCTTACCCTCACTGCGTCAGATAATCAAAGGCTTTGTTTACAAAGCTGTTCGCACCTAACTGGGCCCATGTTCCGATCGCTGAAAATTCATAATAGCTGAGGATACAATTATAGTGCCCCTAACTAATCACGACAGATTCTCAACTGTTACAGTTGTACCAATTAGGTCGTTGATAAGCTAGCACTCACTCGCAACGCTACGCAGTTTTAAATGAGACACGTAAGATGTTCTACATGATTTTGGGTCTGTATGCTTTCCTCGCCTCTTATATATTCACGTTGCGAGAATTGCACGCCTCCTCCAAATGCACACTTCGGTTCAGAGCGCACGTTTTCTGAGCACTGTAGCGCACACACTGGACCCAGTTCGACTATAACGTGTCGCATTGAAACCTACTACGCGTGAACACGATTCCTCAACTCGGAGCCTTCTATTTGTGGAGAGCACACAAAGCCCCGAGCGCGATTGCAAGGCGCGACCTTTACCGCACAGGATTCGTTGCGAGAGATCACACCGCCGTTATACCCGAACCGGCATCAGATAGTCGGAGTAATGTATTCGGAGCATCGAACAATGGACCATTATCGAGGAGCAACGCTCAACCTCCATCTCACTGCGATAGAGCGTTCTGAAAGGCCACGGGCTGCAGCACAGTCTCGCGCAAACTTTCCCAAAGCCGTACGCGCGTCAGCCGTGTATGTCCACCTAATCCTCATCGACGGCTTCGTGTCTAAAACGCTGGCGGCCTTATAACGAAGTGCCGACTATTATAAACTGCGTTGCGGGGGCCCGGATGAATCGCGAGGCCTGTGGTATATCGTCACGGCGTCAGCGCCCGGGCTAATACGCCGACACAATGAGTGTGTTCCGTCCGTACGCGTCCCAGCCGCCGCCCGCCCGGTTCTGCCGTGTGCGGTGAAGTGTTGGGATCCGCGTCCGAACCGCAGACGCGAACGATGCGTCACTGTGCGGTGCGAAGCTATACTTTGAAAGCACTCGAGCATGCGCGGTTCGCTCCTTGCCTCGTTGATGCAACAAAGCGGCCTTACGTGCGCTTGCGCAAATAGTGAATATGCTAATGGCTGCCAACAGCGTTGCTTTGTGGGTTTAAAAGCGTGAGCACATTCGTCCGCCCGTTAAGACCGCCTCGAAGCTCCTAAAGCTCGTCGCTGAGGAAACTGAGAGTGCGGGGCCCGTTTGGATATGCATAGGGTGTTTCACCTAAATGGCTGTGCAATTTTTAAAAATAGGCTTTTTGAAGTTATAAGAGCGCTTTTCTCGGCATTGCATTGTCAACGGTGCTGAGTATCAGAACAAAACTAAGACGTACTAATTTGTAGGCTGGTTAACTTATATTGAGAAGTTATCTTTTTAACTATTACCTTTAGTCTCGTTATTTATAGAGAGGTGTGTAGTCCACCATAAGTAATATCCGTATCAGCTTCTAGAATTTGCAAAACAGTGTTACCTTCGGAGCTGCGGTACAACAAATTTCGGCTCTTTCGACGAGTGACGTGCTCTGGAAGAGTTGCTTTGCCTGCAAGCTTTTCGAAAGCGCCTGTATTTTGGCGCGATGTAGCCAAACTTTATTGGGCCACAGCGTCGAGAGAGGGTAACTGCGTTTTCGAAATGGCAACAGAATGGATGGAACGAAAAGACGTTATGAATGCGTGGGTACATCAGCTAGCCCCATGTGGCTTCGCGCGATTAAAGAAGCTAATATGTGACGCGAAATGTACCGACTAGCCCAGACATATACCCTTTTGCCGATATGTGACGTTTCACCTCAAATGCAAAGCCTCGTGTGAATATGCGAAATTTGGAAACGCTTCATTTAGGTAGACATTTATTGGGAAACGCCTTAAGAAGAGAAGCAAGCACCGTGTAACTTCAGTCTTGAGAAAAGACTGGCTCTGTCCGAAACGTCGGACTTGCAATAAATGTCTACCTAATTGAAGCGTTACGCATCATGTTACCTCTAGCAAGTAGTAACCAAGTACGTATATATATATATATATATATATATATATATATATATATATATATATATATATATATATATATATATATATATATATATATATATATATATATATATATATATATATATATATATATATATATATATGTGTGTGTGTGTGTGTGTGTGTGTGTGTGTGTGTGTGTGTGTGTGTGTGTGTGTGTGTGTGTGTGTGTGTGTGTGTGTGTGTGTGTGTGTGTGTGCGTGCGTGTGCGCGTGTGTGTGCGCGTGTGCGTGTGCGTGTGTGTGTGTGTTCTTGTGAAGGGAGCCAACAGTCACCGAAACCAAGGTGCTAGGGGAATGTTTAATTTTTTTATTTTTTGTTATGCCTAGTGCTTATCAGTGGGATAATAATACTTTAGATTAATAAATCGCTTAAAGAAAATTACTTATAAAGCAGCAGAAAAAACAACCATGCCGCCGGTGGGATCCGAACCCACGACCTCCGAATATCGCGTCCGGTGCTCTTACCAACTGAGCTACGGCGACGGCTGTCCAATCTGCTGCTCTCGTGGGTTTGTCAAAACGAGTCCCTCATTTCCTTTACCTTCTCTGATATATATATATATATATATATATATATATATATATATATATATATATATATATATATATATATATATATATATATATATATATATAGAGAGAGAGAGAGAGAGAGAGAGATACACACGTAGATATGCATAAGTGGATATGCATATATATAGATATACGTATCGCATGCTCGACGCTTCGTAATTGGCATTCATGTACGACGCAGGCATTCACGGGTGAAGCCTTTCGACAGCGTCCTGCCTTTCCCCGTTTGGCTTCGCAACCGCATTGAAAGCCGCGGGGAAGCTCCCGGCCCGCCCGGCTGCTGCGCTTCTGCCGGTGGGAGCCCGGGGCCGGAATCCGTTATGAATCCCGACGTCTTGTGTAGGGCGTCCTTTTATCCCGAAAGCTGCTTACTTCGTGCGCTCCCGCGGTTCTCGAGCTTAACTCGGGGGAGCTCGCACCGCGAATGTACGGGCAGCCGTTGAGTGCAAGCTAATGACAGGCGGAAGTGTACGCGCGATGTATAGCGTTTGGGTACGGGTTTCTGTCGCCATGCAAAGAAGTAACCACTCTGTTTGGAAGAAATTGTAGCAGCGCTCGAGTGACAGTGTAGTTGTGGGATCAGCACTTGCCGGCACATGACGTCCTGTTCCGCTATTAACAGTTCGCACTATGTTTTAATTGGGATGAACGTGTTTTACAGCACTTGATGCTAATGGTTTTCTGCACCACAACTCAAACCTTTCGCTCCTATCCAAACGTCCGCTTGCTTGTATTGAAGAAGACGGGCAATTGATTTGTTATCACTGATCTCTATGATTAGGGGATGTAAAAATAAGGTGCATGTTTTGCGAGAAGTCATCATCAGCCTAGCTACGTTTATTGCAAGACAAAGGCCTCTCTCGCTGACCTATGCCTAACCTTCAATTAACCCTGCCTCTGTCCGGGAACGCAGCGAAATGTTCAGTTGTGGGAGAACACTCGTATACATTTGATTTAATTGGTGTATACGAGTGTTTTTTTTTTAAATTTATACTGTAAGTCCCGTCAGGGACTGTAACAGGAAGGGCGGTGAATAATACAACCAGGTGTAGTGCACATATTGGTAAGTAAAACAACTTGAACAACAACATATGGTACAAAATGTTTAAAAATCGGTTAGAATTCAAGTTGAGGTACAAATAATAGGCTGCAAACATTGTGACAAGTAAAAAAAAAAAGGAAGATCGGCGGTAGTTAGCGTTGTAATTTCAGTCTAGGCACACAAAAAAAACGGTAAAAATAAACAGGGCAGAATAGGAAAGTGTGGAAAATGAGAATAACTACTGGGAAACGAACAGGTGATCTCTAACCAGGGGACTAAACGCATCTAATGATGATCTGTTAGTAATATCTACGTTTAGATTGTTCCATTCTCGTGTTGCTCGAGGAAAAAAGTGTGTATTTGAATATGTCAATGTTTTGTGTGAGCGTTCTTCAAGACCGCACGTACAAATATGGCGCTTGTTCAGTTGTGGACACGCACGCAGTATTTGACTCGCAGACTTGACGATACGAACAGCCTATAAGCCTGCCTTCTTTTCCTTCAGGGGTATAGTCAAAGTCTTGAAAATGCATACGCCTTGGCATCTGCGTCCATGTATCCTGTGTGAAATCTGTCATGTCGATATCCAGGCGTTACGAGATGTATATTTTAACCACGAGAAATTCACGATCTCATATATGTGCGTCCCCTGAGAGCTGAGTACAGAAAAAAAAAAGATTAAAAATATTCAGCTTGTGCCCGGAAACGGTCAAAGGAGATGGAAACAATCTCGACACATATATAACACACTTTGAGAACCGAACGGTGCATTTCTTTATGAAGACGTGCAATAGACCTGAAAAAAAAAAAAAGAAGACAGAGAGAGAGAGAGAGAGAGAAGGAGCTGCAGACCAAGGGTTCGCGATATAAGCGGGCAGTTTTTATTGAGACGGTGTGTACGTTGGGCCGTAAACCAGAGCGCGCCCCGAAGCTCGCTCGCGCAATCCATATCCGATCGAATACGTCAAGAGGAGCTTCTTTTACGAGCGCGCATCTCGCGACCCTGGACATTGTCCGCGCCCGTTGGTCCCACGAGTCGTGCCCGTTCTCTTCCTCCTCTCCCCCCGGGGCTCCGCTTTTGTGCGGGGCTGCGCTGGGACCGGCTACCGCGCCCGACGCAGCGGGGAGTCCGAGGAAAGGCGGCCAGTCGGGAGGCAGGCGCCAAGAGTTTCGGCAGGAAACGTAAATAAGTCGCCCGCGCCGCTGCTTTCCATCGCGGCGCCACAGCGGAGAGAAGAGGGATCGGAGACGCCTCTCGCATCTTCCACTACCACATCCGGGCTCCGCGAGCATGCAGCATCACCCAGGAGCTTCGAGGATCGAGCTCCGAAGGCTCACCTATACAGAGCGGATGCTGTTGCTGGCTGCGCGCATGTATCCGCGCGATTGTATACTGTGCGCAAGGGTAGGGGGGGGGGATCTGACGAAAAGCTAAAGCAGGAAAGAAGACTGTAAATCTAAAGAAGTGTACGGGGAGGGCGTCCGCGCCCATCTCGAAGGCATAAATATCGAGAAGTACATTTTTACTCCGGATTTGGCGGTGCCGTGCCATCGTGGACACGGGCTCTACTGTAAGTATAATACAGCGAGAGATAGAGCTTTTCCGAGAAGCGAAAGAATAAAAGAAAGAGCGACGTGTATTGGGGAGCGATGCGTGTTGACAGTCTCGGAACAAGCGGTATACAGCGGGAGCGGAGGCGTGCGAATGCCGGTTGGAATCACGGGGTGGGGTACGGGTCGTCGCTGGCGTGGCCGGGGCAAAATTGAGCGCAATAAATAGTGTCCGCGAGATAGCCGCTCTCCGCAGCGCCCTCGATTCGCATACGCGTGGGATATTGAGGCGCCCTTCTTCTGTCGATCCTTCGGCTTCTTCTAGGGTGCCCGTTTTTACGCGTGCGGTGCAGACAGCCCGGTGGGTGCACCGGCAAGACCTCTTCCTAGGCAACAGCAACGACACCGGTGCTTCCAACCTCGTCTGACTAGGACAGGGCGTTAGGGTTCGCAACGGGCTTTTGCTTACCGTGGATTCGAAAGAGAGGTGGAATCTGCGAGAATTCCCCTTTTCGTCCCGTGCGAACAGTTGGATGCCGCACAGGGACACTATAGCTGGATACAAGCCAAGAAAAAAAGCGGCTCTTCTCCGTAAAAGGAGCCGCTTCCAGCCAGTGGCATCGGCCGATTTTCGTGAACTTGCGAGTGTGACAATGCAGGGGGTGGCAGATGAAAGGGGATAGTTCCCTCCATGCATTGTCACGCCACTCCCAGCATTATCACGCTACTCACGCTAGCAGGTTCATGAAAAATCGGCCGACGCCATTGGCTGGAAGGGCGTTCTCTGGCAGGGAAAAGCCGTTTTTTTCTCAACTTGTATCCGAAGATAGCTGTACAGTCATGGACAAAAGTTTGCGGGATGCGTATTTACGAGGAAAAAAAAAATTATTTCTGCGTTGCCTCGCTATCAAGCTGGCTCGCTAGTTAGCAAGCTGGTATACATACCAACAAATAGAGTACGCATGTGTTCTCATTCTTCTATGCTTTCTATTAACCTGTTTTCCTTGACAGTGCAGAAAATATTTTTTCACCGCGAATCCGCACCCAGAAAACTTCTGTCCATGACTGTAGATTGGCCGGTTCCGCGGTGTTATGGGTCCACGCAGGTGTCCAGATGCACATAGCCTAAGCACAGGTGTCTAGCAGGGGTATAGACTGACCTCCGAGCCTTCCCCAGAGCTCACGTGAGCCCCTGATATAGGGTCACAATGACAGCCTCTATAACGCCTCTAGTTATCTGACTCCGTGCTATGCCGATCACGGGGTGGCCCGTGAGCGTGTCGTTATACTGTCTCTCGTTCCAGAGAACATGAAGAGACCCACCTCGAGTGTCAGCTCTCTCTAAACCTAACGGTGCGCTCGATGGTCGTCTGGTAATTTTTTTATTGCAGTCTTCAAGCCGTGGCGTTTAACGTAGACCTACAAACGCAAAAGCAGCATTTTCAGGCTGCGACCCGCCGAGTGGCTTAGTGGTTAGGGCTCTCGGCTACTGATCCCGAGTCCCCGGGTTCGAACCCGACCGCGGCGGCTGCATTTTTATGGAGGAAAAACGCTAAGGCGGCCGTGTGCTGTGCGATGTCAGTGCACGTTAAAGATCCCCAGGTGGTCGAAATTATTCCGGAGCCCTCCACTACGGCACTTCCTTTCATCTTTCACTCCCTCCTTTATCCCTTCCCTTACGGCGCGGTTCAGGTGTCCAAAGATATATGAGACAGATACTGCGCCATTTCCTTTCCCCAGAAACCAATTATTATTATTTCTGGCTGCGCAGATTAAGCAAGACGACGACGTTGAAAGTTCTTCATCGCTGGAATATCCGCAGCAAAACGATCACGAAAAGACGTTACATTGTGTTATCGTCATCCTTACGTGTTCGTCCCTTTGATGAAAGGTGGTGGTGAAAAACAATATTACTGTCGGGGCACTCATAGCTCAAAATTCCAGACGTGGGCTCGCTCCTGGTCGTGGGTGGTGGCCCGTGCCTGACGGCGACCTTCTCCGCCCACTGCACTATCAATATCGCCCAATGGGAACGCGAAGGGCGGACAGAATGATTCAGAGAAGCGCTGTTTGCGTCGTCTTCTCCTTCCTTCTTGTTTGCTTTGGGCTATATTCTTTATTTTTTCATCATTAACGTACACCAGCTCGCCGAACTTTCTTTATTACTTATTGTCGTCTTTTTGCGCTTATTTCTAAGATTTTATCACGAACGCCTGTGATAAAATCATGAATTATATGCTTCAGCGTTCGACGGGCTGCCGTTGACTGAAAGAATGCCTGTGCAAGCTGAGCAAGAACTATCGCTTTAAAGCACGCTGCTTGGGGGACGGTACCGAGGTAGGCATTCCGCTTTCAGTGGGAATCGCACCTGGTGGCCTGTCTTGACGCATGGAGAAAGTAAGTGACGGATTCGTTTGTGAATAAGCATTTGATGAACTCTTGCTCTGCCTCGGAATTCAAACCACCATCTCGTGCCCACCGGCAGAACATCACTGTAGTCGACCAATAGTTCAGCGATTCGGTTCCAGCCACACTACTCTGTAGCTGCATGCAACTATCGTATTTAGTATTGTTGGAAAGAGGAATGGAAACCTTCTTGGTGATTGTTTTCCTTTTCCGAAATAAAGCCTTTAATTTCTCATTCAAAAGCAGCTGCACTGAGATTTCGGTGCAAGTTAAAAAAAAATCCCCAAATTTACCCTCCGCGCACGACTATACAGCGTGCTGCACAGCACACAGTGCAGCAAGGTATGGATGAAAAAAAAAACAAACGTTTACAGTGTTTTAACACAGTTTTGATGTATTAGCGTTGCCGGGCGCCTCCGCGCATGCGCAGTGGCAGGTACAGGTTTCCACCACTGCGCAATGCGCAGGCCCAGAATGCACCCGGCTGGTACTATGGGGACAAAAGCCTGTAGCCTCGCATGCATGAGCCCGACGTTGCGGGTCCAGTCGGGGGGTCGAGTTGAGCAAGGTCAACCCAACTCGATGAATGTCTGTTTACATGAACTCGGTGCTAGCGAGTCGACTCTCGCTGCGCGCCCTGCGAGGCGCGACCGCACGAGTAATAAACCGGCGCCCGCTTATGTTCACCACTGCAGAAAATGTTTTCCCCAAGCGTGAAAGAGGATTAAGTGTAATTTGCGGCGGAAGCTGCGAGTCAACCCACACTCTGCAGTCGGGATGGCCCAGCCCGACTCGACGGTCGCTTAGCTCGATCCCCTAGCGTATAATGCGACAGCCGGTTTTCAGCCCGACAGGCTACTCGATCCGACTTTTGTCGGGCTCATGTAAGCCCCCAGTGTGAACCCCGTGGTCCGTAGGCGAAGCCGACAGCTTCATTATTAGCCACCGACTGCTTGGACACCCCAAATGTGGAGGTGAAAGAATCCTCTGCCCTCCACAAGTTTGTTGTCCACATCCGGAAGATAAAAATATAGCTAACGATTTCGTTCACGGAGCACGCGGTCCACATGCTTTTGTCCCCGACTGTGCATCCCGACTGAGCTAAAACTGTCTATTATCCCAACCTAAAGTCCGCCGATAGTTTAACGCCCTGACGCGTCATCGTAGTATACCGTGCGAACCGAGCCCGAATCAGAAACCCGTTGCATCGCTGCCGAATGTCTCGCATCAACAAACGCACTGCACAGCACAGCCTTTCCCTCGTCGCTTGATGTCCGCGCCTGCGCCCCCCCCCCCCCTTCCTCCCCCCCCCCCCCCTCTAACACCGCCGCGGTCCGCGCCTCTCCCAGCGCCGGACCGCGCGCGCAAAGCCGAGCGTATTTTCTCGCTTAGCGCTCCCCGCACGTCGCGGCGCGCATCGCCCAATCTCATATTTACGACGGTTTCGAGAAATGTATTCCCTGCCGCAAAATAGGAGCCGGCCTTTCGCCGAGGCCTTTCCGCCTCCGCGTACACACATACGTATATATCGCTGACACGCGCCCTCCGCAGGTTGAACGGACAGCGCCGCCACCGCCACCGGTGCCCAAGCGCGGATTTTGAAACGGCCCGGTAAACGATCTAGGAAGGGGAAAAAAAAGCAATAGCAGAAAAGAAAGCGTACAACAAACGCGCGCGTACAGCGCGGTCGCAAAATAAACCACGGACAAGGAGGGGCACAGTGATACCGTATTTCTAATCCCTGGCCGCTGAAGCCGCTTGGTAAAAGAATACAGTAAAAAAAAGAAAGAAACAGAATAGAAAGACTATCCCTGGTGCCCCGACCGGGTGAGCGCTGGTGCTTTTTGCGAGCTGCATTGGGGGCAAGCGATCCCTGGCATCGGGCGTGCACACCTCAGATTTCCATGCTGGAATCGAAAAAAAAAAAAGGGGGGGGGGGGGGAGTAAGGGTATCCAACGTGAAGAGCGTTTTGTATTCTCCGTGCGTGCAGATAGAGATACGGGCTTGAGGTATGTGACGTCCGCGTATACAACCAATGCGCACCACAGCTAGGGTTATTTGTAATTCAAAAGTGGGAATACCAGTGCCAGCAGAGCAGGGCGGACATTGAGATTCGTACGGTGCGTGGAAGGCTCTCGGCGCTCGGGGCTCGTTGTTGCCTGTGCATCAACATCGCGGTATTTATTTCTTGCTCAGTTTTTCCGTTGTCGTTCCCGTTTTCACGAAGAAACAATGGGAGAAAAAACTGAGCGATGCTGTAAGCCGTCCGAGCGTATGTCACCGACGAACTTTTGACTCGGGCGTAGCCTTTGTGTGCGCATCGGGGGAAGGGGAGGAGGGTCTTTCCAAAGTTTCGTTTTCGAGATCTGCATTCAAACGGCCGCGCGGTAATTGTAGCCACCTTAATCCGGGTTAATGGAGTTGTTGTTGCGGTGTTGCTTTCGTGAGCCACCTTTTGCTGGCCTTTTCTTCTTTGCTTGCTTTGAGCGCGAAGTTTTATTGGGAAGAAGAAAAAAAAAGGCATTGAGGGATTTAGATGCATGAGCAAGCAGGGAATGAGGAAGGCAGTTAATTGTTCCTGGAACAAAAAAATCTTTGCCGAATACTAATGCGACCCGCCATGATTCGTGAAAGAGAGAATGCTGCAGTGCTGTGCGAAAGTTTTAGCAAATCTGCAGTCCATTAACGCACCTTGTGCACTTGCCAGACAGGTTAGTGTTAGGCCCACGTGTACTGCGCATAAATTTCGGGGGGCCACCATACCGGGGGTTACAAGGAAGACTAAGTAATTTTCAAAAATCGGCTTTTTGGCGCAAAAATATGGCTCTTGCGGCATGGTATTACCAGTGTTGGTGGACACCAGAAAACTAGTGAATCGTCTTAAGTTGTAAACTGGTTAAATAATTTTTAATTATTAACTTTTTAACTAGTAGAGCTAGGCGCTTATTTGCAAACAGAGGTTTTTAACCGGTCGCTAGTAATATCAGTTTTAGAAATTAGAAAATGCGATTACCCTTGGCGTTGTGGCTCGACTAGTTACGTGCACTGGAGGAGTTGCTTTGCCTGCATGCTTCCGAAAGCGCATGCATTTTCGCACGAATGCATGCCAAATTTTGTCGAGCCACAGCGGCGAGGGTAATCGCGTTTTCGAAATGCCAAAAACTGATATGGCGGTTACTAACGGCCAGTTACAAATTTCTAACTTCAACTAGACGCCTAACTCTAATAGTTAATTATTGAAAATTAGTTAACCTTCTTACTAGTTAAGATGATTCACCAGTTTTCTGGCGTCCGCCAACCCTGGCAATACCATGCCGCAAAAGCCATATTTTTTCCTCGTCCTATTTTTGAAAACTATTTCCTTGTAACATCTGGATAACGAAGTAGACAGGATACCATGTGTTGTTGCCAATAGGTGTCGTTTTGTCGGAGGCTTCTATGAAGCTACACGCTGCCTTTAATGAAAGGTATGTAAAATACCGCCAATGAAAGAACTATTCATGCATTCGAAATATTAGGCTAAACGAAATAAAATTTCCGCACGCTGACGCTTCGGCTATTTGTCGCCATTAGTCGCAATCTTTAGAACCAAGGAATCATGTTGTCCTTTGCACAAAATATGGTCGGACGAGGTCGTTAATTTCGTACGCTTTTCCGGTTAGTATTCTGCTTGCTTCGAAGACTCACCGCAGTTACCGTATTGATCCGGTTCTAACGCGCATTTTTTTTTTAACGCAAACTGAGCCTCAAAACGGCATGCGCGCCACAGTCTGATGTAAAACTGAAGCCACGCCAGGGACAGTTCAAACGTCATCGCTGTCGCAAGACGACGGATGGGCCTCTTTTGGTTAGGCATGTCTTAAGGAGTTAAGACGTTAATAAACTATATCTCTTCGCTTATCGCTGTTTTCTCTCGCCATCATACATCGTCAACGTATTAGACAGCCTCGCCGCCGTTAACAAGAGTGGAAGCTTTCATGGCGTCTGTGTAGGCTCCTTGCTACGGCGGAACGGAGAACGAGATGCTGTGCTTAGTAAATACACAGAGAGCGAATGTCTAGACGTCTAACATAACGCTTATACTATAGAGATCACTTTAGAAGCACTGAGGATTGATTTCAAGTACACCTTCAGCCGTTCTTTTAATTCAGTTTTCAGTTTCAAGTTTACTGGTCATTAACAATACAAGCAAAACAAGTGCAAGAAAGTAGTATTTGTAGGAAGTCCCATGGTTAAAAAGCCCGGCAAGGGCGAACTTCTAATGCTAGGCGACATAGTTTAAACGAGTACAAAGGCAGTGGTCGCTATAGTTACTGGCATTAACCTTATATAAAAAGCAAGAATAATTCAATAAACAAAGAAATAAGCCAGAACAGATTTTCTTTTTTTTTCAGCCGGGAGCCATATCCGTCAACAATTTCAGGGGGCAACAGATTTCGGGAACCTGCCACCAGGGAAGGATTTATTGGTCACTATAGTGTAGAACTATATCGATACTGGAAAAGGCAGATCAGGAAGGAAGCGTTTTATGATAACTCAAGAGGCAGTGCCCTACTCTTTGAAGCTAGGTCAGGGTGTCTTAGAACGTGCAGCTACAGAAAAAAATTTTACGAAGATGGCACATGTGCTGTGTGTGACATATCTGTAGAGACAATAGAACACCTCATACTGAAATGTGATGGCATCCATCCCGATGTCGGTGCAGGCACAGTCACTCTTCTTGAGGCCCTAGGAGATAACAATAGTCATGTAAATAATCTGCGGTGCAAATTAGCAGAAAGCGACTGGAAGCTTGGCGGCTCATAAGCTGAGAGGTGGACAAGGTTAGAAGTATGGGGAAGACGTATTTAAAGAAAATCGCGAACTTTAATAACATCTAACAACACAGTGAAACAAAAATAAAGAAAATAAAGCTAAGCATGGTGGCAACTGCCATCACCCCGTTTGAAAGGGGACGCTCCTACGTTCCATCCATCCATCCATCCACTGGTGGGGGGAGGGTCGTTCCCATTTGAGTCGTGTATTTCTTAGACGTTTTTCAGCAAAAAAAAAAGGGGGGGGGGGGGGTTCAGCATGGTTTTTTCTATGTAAAATCTCTCGCTTCTGGAAGCTCCCCCATAAATCCTCCCCTTGCCCGCCACTATGGCTCAGTACCTACAGCACGTTCTACGTGTAGAATTGAGAAAGAAGTCGCAAGTTCTATGTCTCAGTGCGGTAGCAGCATTTTGACAAAGGTGAAATGTACAAATTCCGATGTGCACTCAAATTTCGGGCCACATTAAAGGACCCAAGGCTGTGGTAGGAATTAATCGGGAGCTCTCCACTTTATGCGGTTTGCCTAATAGCCCCCCCCTCCTCCTCCCAACGGCTTCTTCAGCAGGTAAGAACCTACTAACCATTAACCATTGTTTACGCTACTGATAGTTTCTTTGTTCTTTCTCACATCCCAGTCCGACCGCCCGTCGTGCCCAGGGTAAGAGACGAGTTATCCCCGCGGCAAACTTTTACCCGCTTGACAAACAACCGCGTTTGGAGACAAGCAGAACGCAGGTGGCCGTTTACCTGTTCGAGAAAATGCATGACTTCACAAAGAGCGAAACTTTCAATCTCTATTCCAAACAGCATGCGTATGAAAACATAAAATCTAGCATCGTGCGAAACACCAGCGAGCCTGCAAAGAAAAAACAACAACAACAGAAAAGCATCTTCGTCGGCGCGTGCACCCAAGGCTATCTATATACAACGTTACAAGGCGAGGCATTTTGTTACCAGTCTTCTCCGAGTTTTCACTTCCGTCTTCTCCGAGTTTTCACTTCCGGGAGGATTCCTCGAGATCCTGAGCCCACGTCCCATTTCTGCTGATGGCGTCGCTCTTCTGGGGAAATGCCTGCTCGCTTATGAACGGGCTTTCAAGAACCGGGGGGGGGGGGGGGGGGGGGGGGGGCGCCAGAGGCTGGCCGAGTTTAGAGCGAAAGATGAGAGTCGAAATGAAATCACGAAATAGGCCGGAGAAAGAGCCTGACCGTGTGCGCGCACTTGCGGATGCAATTTTTCGCTCGTGTGTTTAGGGGAACGTTTGCGCTTCAACGCTTACCGGCTTTTCAGCTCTTTAGTCCGCTTCGCTGCTGCGCGTAAGCTTAACGAATGTCGTTTCTTCAGGAGCAATGTAGGTGCACAGTGCTGACAACTACGCCCATCTCTGTGGCAATGCTTGTCGAGTGGAAACATTGACGTTTAGACTGCTGGATTAGCGAGAGGAAAACTCAGTATGCTCTCCGGCTTGAAGATTTTTGGATCACTCAGGCCAGTTCCGCTTAATTAAGCCGATAGATTCAGAAGTACATACTTTTCTCAGCCTAATTTAATTATTGAGAAAAAAATGTATCTTTGTCGAAGTTATTTTAACGAAGCAAGGCTGCAGTAAGGACTTGGTGTTATCAAGTGGCTATACAAGTCGGCTTCGGCAACTACACCTTTCCAAATTGCTCCATAGCTACATAAACACGGGAAAATTGCAACAAGCATAAAGCTACAATAAAGAAGTGCTGCCTGCTTTCATTTGCCGCGTTAAGTCAGTACAGAGAGAGGGAATAAATTTGATTCCATTTTTAACCCCGTGCCTATCCGATCAATGTCGCTTTTACACCCACAACCAGAGTGCGGACTGCACACGCAAGAACACGGCACATAGGAGGGGGGGGGGGGGGGGGGGGTTCCTGGCGAGTTCCTGGAAAGCTATCTATCCCGGACGAGGCCCACCCCACTCCTCTCCCACACCATCTCGCCTCAGTGCACATAGCGACTCTCTCCACATGTGATACCTCCTCTCCCCGCCTCTGGAACCTTCGCTCCCTTGCGCAACCCATTTTTTTTTTCCGGCGACCATTGTTGCCGCTCGATTACTGGGAAAAAGTCCGGGTCGCGCAGTATAGTGGATGCGGCCTCGGAGGGATGAGGAAGAGAGGTTTCGGAAGAGAGAATCCGCGTCTCTTTGCCCCCCCCCCCCCTTTTGACTGCAGAAAGAGCGGCTCTGCGCGTTTTCTGAGGTCACTGGCCGACGTAGGTGAGAGCGCCTAATTAAAAGCGAGATAATTGCGGCGCTAATTCGCTCATTCTGGCCCGTATATTCAATGTGCACGCTTACGGTAGATTTCGCTATTCCGGTGCGATGTTGTGGAGCCCGTCATAATGATGGTGATGCAGGCAAAACAAAAAACAAGACAAGGACACCTTTGAAGCGCTCCATACCCACCCACCACCACTGGCTGTTTGCGTCTGTTCGCAGAGATTTATCACACCAACCCACGTCACCCGCCGCTCGAAAATGGCGCTTCCAGTTCCACAGATGGTGCGTTCCTATACGGCGTACAGCAGGCGGACGAAGGACGGGAGAAAAGCCAGATGAACGCATTTTACTGAGCACGAAGGCGAACTTTTATTCAAAAATATAAATATGCGTGAAACAGAGCCCGCCGCGGTGGCTCAGTGGTTAGGGCGCTCGACTACTGATCCGGAGTTCCCGGGTTCGAACCCGACCGCGGCGGCTGCGTTTTTATGCAGGAAAAACGCTAAGGCGCCCGTGTGCTGTGCGATGTCAGTGCACGCTAAAGATCCCCAGGTGGTCGAAATTATTCCTGAGTCCTCCACTACGGCACCTCTTTCTTCTTTCGTCTTTCACTCCCTCCCTTGTCCCTTCCCATACGGCGCGGTTCAGGTGTCCAACGATATATGAGACAGATACTGCGCCATTTCCTTTACCCCTCCCCCCCCTCCAAAAAAAAAACATTATTAAAACAGAGCCTGAAAAAGTCCAGGTACACCCTGGAAAAGCTGTCTGCAACTATTGCAGAAATGCATCGTCACCGATTGCGCTTGCGAATGGCGGCGCATTTCTGCGTCTCTCCTGTGCGCTACTTCCTGCGGGAGCTCCGTTAAACCCCTAGTATCCTGCCGAGGTTATCGTCTTTTATTCCGTCAGCAGTATGGTCCCCTTTCGGCGGAATGAGTGCGTGCGTGAGTGTGTGCGCGTGTGCGTGCGTGTGAAGTCTGCAGCCTCCGGAAGCTCCCTCAAGGAGGTACACCACCAGGCACCCACCGGTTAAAAATGCATCTGCCACCTAAGAGGTGGCATCTGCCGCCTCCATATACCACCCACCTGCTCCCTCACCTCCACCCACAGATACACACGGCAAAATGAAATTCCAAGGACAAATGGCAAGGCGATCAATATACTTGTAAATGCGCAGTGTTCGACAAATATGCTAGAGCAGATTCGTGCATCACATCGGCTGATCACCCTCTGATTTTTTTTTTTAAATCCTGATTGTTACCATCTATTTATCCCTCGATCCAGGATCACTCGAAATACATGAATGACCTATTCTCCTACCTACATGCCACGTAGGCAGTGCACGTTATACGTGGCCTTCAATACATTGTGCGCTTGCAAACACGTAGGAGATTGTTATACCTTCATTTTTATCGATTGATTGTTATCCTCCCTCATTGCTCCAGAGTAAAAAGCCTGAATTTGGTCGTTATTCAGGTGAAGTTTATTCTTATCCGCTGGTTCGTCGGCTTTATACAGTGCCGGCGCAAAAGCGGGCTTGCGAAAATGCGGTGTCCGAGTTCTAGAATGCACATCTCCATTAGAAAAAAAAACAGATAGAAGCAAATGAGAAGTATATCAAGAAAAATCCCATGAAAATTCTAACACACACATACTTAAATAGAGTCTGAGGGCAGGCGCCTGCTGTACCCGCTTGCTTATGCGAACGCTTGCAGACTTGCACCTCCGTCTGTGTCTGTGGAATAAGTTCCCTCAATAGCCCGATGCTTATTTTCTGTTGTTGTCGTCTCTGAAGGAATGGCACGCAATGACTGGTCGTCCGCGTGGACCATATATATATTGACTTTTTTCTTTTTTCTTTAAAGACAGACGGCGCCTGTTTACCCCCTGGCTAATTTAGTCCCGTTTCTTCAAGTATATTGGGCACATAAGCAGACTTTTCGCCGCCCTTTCGCGCTCAAGCTAAGTTCCACAGGTCCACCTGAAAGAAAACTGTTGGTGTAGGGCACTTCAAGACTGCGGCGATCTATGAGTGTCTCCGTTTGGCGCGGTAGGTCCCTTTTACGCTGCCTTCGCGCAAGTACGGCTGCCTATGAGTCTCGCATGTTTTCGACTTCATCAGTCACGCTCTATTAGCCAAGAACTGGAGTAAAAAAAAAAGAAAGCAGAGAAGCCCCCTTTACGGGAGCCATACAAAATACGACGCGGCGTGGGTTTGTTTGCCGCCTCCAGATGTTTTTCTCGGAAGCGCCGGGACATTCCCGTGCCCCAGACGCCGCCTCAGAGCTCGCTCCGGAAATAAGGAGCACGTGAAAGCAGCCGCGGGGAGGAGGATCTTGCTCCGGTGCGTCAGTCGTCATCGAGACGCGGGTTCGTCACTGTCAACCCCTGAGCGCTCTCGGGAACCCCGCGCGATAGCGCACAGCTCCATTTCCGACGGTTGCTTCTTCTGGGAACCAGTGGCGGCGCTGCGACCCGTCGCGCTCTATATCAGCTGGCCCGACGCGCTAATTCCGAGTCGCGACGGAACGGACGTCCGGCGACCTTCACGTCGACCTCTCGAAGCAGTGTGTCCGCTTGACATCGTTGGCTGCCTCGAGAACAACTATGCTGCGCTCGTCGGCTCCGTTTCAGTTGTTATAACATAGTAGTAGTAGTAAGTGGTTTTATTAAAATAGTAATACAAAGGAAGGAAAAGATTTTTCCTAGCCCCGGCATCTGCCATCGATACCGAAGCACCTGAGCCGTGGCAACGGAAGTAAAGTATAGCAGGCAGAACGGAGAAATGAAATGAGAGAGGTGAGGGGACAGGAAGAGAGGATAGGGGGGGGGGGGGGGGGGGGAAGAGGTAATACATACAAAAAATATACCATGGGGCAAGATATTCTCCTTGGTTGTTACAGATATGCAGAAGGCTGCTTTATTATCTGCGGTTAGAGTGATTCGCGCCCGGATATATCGAAATATTGTTTATATCGAACAGTCAGAACGACCGCTCCAAAATCCCATGCAAATTTATTTCGGAGCCCTCCACTACGGCACCTCTTCCTTCCTTTCTTTTTTCAATCCTTCCTTTATCCCTTCCCTTACGGTGCGGTTCAGGTGTCCAATGATATATGAGACAGATACTGCGCCATTTCCTTTCCCCAGAAACCAATTATTATTATTCTTATGAATTCGGTAATCTGATGATGATGATCCATGCATTGCTTCTGAAGAAGAAGGCTGGAACGAGTGAGTTTACTTGTGTAAAATGTTCGTAATTTGATCACTTGACAACAGCAGTTTTTCCGACAAAATGACTTTCTACTTTCCTATGCCGAAATACATGCGCAATGCGTATAATTCCCTTTCTGCTATAAATTTTCACAGGGAAGGATAATGTTTTTTATTACGTGCGCGGTACCTCATGAAAAAAAGAAACAGAAGAAAATTTTGTTCTCAACGAATTCAAAGTTTCATACATTACTGTCAGATGAGCTCGTAAAATTAAAACAAGGGGCCTTTCAAAAGCTTCACCACAATGCACAATCCTTTCCTTCGGTTTGTACTGGTTCGTAACAACAATCAACGTCATACACTCAGTTGCATTCGCTTAAATTTAGAAGTAAAATTAATGGCCTAATTTTATTTATTTATTTTTGCTCCGTATCACTCCGCCGACTCTGTCAGGCGCCACCGACACCGCGTTGCCCCAGAAAACACGCGTCAGTCTTGCGGCGCCAGCTCGCACCCGACGTTGAAGAGACGTACGCCTTCGCATCACACTCGCCTGTTTTGCTTTGTCGCAGTTTCTTTAAAAAAGAAGAAACAATGCGGAGGGGAAGTTAGGCACGTTCTCCCCCCCCCCCCCCCTCCCCCTCCCTCCCTATATCTCGGTGCCGCACTTTGTCTTGGCTGCCCGCGAAAAGCTTCCGCGTTCTCCTCGACCGCGGCTCCTTCCACGCGGCGATCCTTCAAGGGCTGGTTGGCGGGGGCGAGGCGCTATATTTCGGGTCGGCGCGGTGCAGCCAGCCGACCGACCAGTCGTCACGGAAACGGGCGAAAACAGAGGGGGGACTAAGTGACGGCCGGCTTGTCACCCCGATCCTTGGCTTCGCAAGAGTCGCGGCTCCTCCGCCCCGTACACGTCAGGTCAGGCCGCGGTGCATTCCCCGACCTGCATGCGTCACACCTCTCGTGGGAAGCGCCTACCGCATTCACCCAAATGTAAGCCGAGTAATTGGTTTTGGGGGAAAGGAAATTGCGCAGTCACCTGTCTCATATATCTTTGGACACCCGAACCGCGCCGTAAGGGAAGGGATAAAGGAGGGAGTGAAAGAAGAAGAGGTGCCGTAGTGGAGGGCTCCGGAATAATTTCGACCACCTGGGGATCTTTAACGTGCACTGACATCGCACAGCACACGGGCGCCTTAGCGTTTTGCCTCCATAAAAACGCAGCAGCCGCGGTCGGGTTCGAACCCGGGAACTCCGGATCAGTAGTCGAGCGCCCTAACCACTGAGCCACCGCGGCGGGGGAGAAGAAATGCAAAAGACGGTCGCGGGCTGCGCGATTGCGGAGCACGTTAGACAATCCCAAGTAGCCGACATTAATGCAAAGCCCTGCAGTACGGCGACTCTTTCTTTCTCTCACTCCCTTCTTCCAGTCCCTTCTTTCAGTCCCTCCTTCAACCTTTCGCTCACGGTGCGCTTCGAGCGAGTGTCCTCAGTCAGTGAGGAAGTTACTACGCCTTTCCTTTTCTCACTGCGAAGTACTGATTGCCAATCCTTGTAGAGTAGCCAGAAATAATGCGAATATTCGTTACTGCATATTCTGTCGTGTTCTCGTGAAAAAATTCCCCATTGGTTGCTGTCGCCCTTGGCGGCTGCGTTTTTATCGAGGAAAAACGCTAAGGCGCCCGTGTGCTGTGCGATGTCAGTGCACGTTGAAGATCCCCAGGTGGTCGAAATTATTCCGGAGCGCTCCACTACGGCACCTCCCTCTTCCTTTCTTCTTTCACTCCCTCCTTTATCTCTTCCCTTACTGCGCGGTTCAGGTGTCCAACGATATATGAGACAGATACTGCGCCGTTTCCTTTCCCCCAAAACCAATTATTATTGCCGTCGCCCTCGAAGCAGACTCAGTCCGGCCTCGGTCATTATATGACGTTAAACCATATATAAACTAAACCAAGCCATCTTCGGTAACGTACAAAACAGAATGTAAATTACTCAAGTTTAAACCGAGGAGTTTCGTCATCTGCGCAGAACACCATTCCTAGCCACACCTAAAACTTCGAAAAACGAAAAAAAACAACAGAACTTCACCAGCATCCGCATCAAGACGGCGTGTTTCCCGGCGCGCTGGTGCTTGTGTACACATGTAATTCCTTAGAATTCAGTGCCTTGTTGACACAGAAGACGTGGGAAATAACTCCGAACCAGAGCTTTCGATTGCAACATGCAGAGTGTTATTACTGCGCGAGCAACAAAACATTATAATAGCGTTATAAAGTTGTTCTGGTAGTTGCAGTAACGTTGCAAGATACACTTGGAACGCTAGCTAATGTTAAAAATTAACAAAATACATTATATGTTGCATGGTAAACATTAGTGCGACATTAAAAATAAACATTATGGCGATGCTGTGTTCGGAATGTTTTTTTTTTTTTATGTACAGATTTTGACTGTAAAACAACATTAGTAATTCTAATATTTTAAAAGTTCAAATCATAACGTGAAACAGTGCCAGTATATTCACGTATTGTGTATCAGAACTTTTCTCATTGTTCGCGGAGTAATAACCTGCCGCGGTGGCTCAGTGGTTAGGCTGCTCGGCTACTGATCCGGAGTTCCCGGGTTCGAACCCGACCGCGGCGGCCGCGTTTCGATGGAGGCGAAACGCAAAGGCGCCCGTATACTGCACGATGTCGCTGCACGTTAAAGATGTTGTTGTTGTTAGTGGCTATTTATTAATAAAATAGCAATGTAATGAAAAGACGTTGCTAGCCGCGGCATCTGCCATCGAAACTTGAAGCCCCTGAGCTGCGGCTAGCGGGAATAAATCACCGGACAATCCGGATTCATATATTGCATGGACACAGGGTCAATATCATCGTTCACTCCTTGATTTCATCAGATCAGCTCAACTTTTTTCATTTCTTTAAGCATCTTGCTCATCTCTCACTTCATAGTTTTTATGCCCTGAGGCAATAAACATCGCTTCAGACAAGAAAAAAAAAACAGGGAGAGGAAAGAAAGGGAGGGGGGGGCGGCGATTGTAAGAAAGGATAGGGGTAGGGGGTAATATACACTATCACGTTAAAGATCCCCAGGTGGTCGAACTTAATCCGGAGCCCTCCACTGCGGCACCTCTTTCTTCCTTTCTTCTCTCAGACCCTCATTTATCCCTTCCCTTACGGCGCGGTTCAGGTGTTCAACGATATATGAGATAGATACTACGCCATTTCCTTTCCCCCAAAACCAATTTTCAATTTTCAGTAATTACGCATCCGAACTAGCAGAACTTTGCCTTTAAATATCTGAGGAGAGGCCTGGTATAGATTGCATGCAAAGTCCGAACGTTTCATTAGAAACTTTGCATGTTACCTATTCGTCGCTCTCACTTGTAGCACCCTTAATTCACGGCTGTTTACGTAAGCCTGAGGCCATGGAACCCTTCGAAGGTTAGTTTGTGGGTTGCATCGCCGTATACATTGTAGCGCATGTCGCTCACTTTGTTCCTTGCAAAGTATTGAATGAAGTTGTGCTTTGTGGGATCACAGTTGGCAGGTTTAGTCTAGCAGGATTACATTACCATCAAATGTTCAATTGATGGTAGGAAAATGCTGCTCCCAATTTTATATATATCGTTTCAGAAGCGCTAGGAAAATAGATATTAACAGCAGTGTATCAATGTTTGATCAAAACAAAATTGTTGTAACATTTTTGTGCTACCTGCGTATACGCTGAGCTCCAGAAACAGGCTTCATCTGCATTTATTTTTGTATTTATTTGGAAGCAATCTTGCATCTGCAAGCACGACGCACGAAGCACAATGGTGCATTAAAACCACCTGTGGAAAGTCGGCATACAGGTGTTGCACCTGACCACGCCGATGCCCACTGCCAGCGCGTTCCTCCTGTCCTGTGCGGCTAAGCATAGTTCTGCACTGACAGCTCGCGCAGTGCGTTGACACAGCAGCAGGCCTATACAGATCCGCTGTCTCCACAGCCGCCGCCGCACGAAAAAAAAACAGCAGCGACAAATGGGCACCGGTGGACAAATGCACTGCGGCGGGCGCCATCCTCTCCTGACCTTTTCCCCTTTTCGCTCGTTCAGCCATTTCGCGACGACAATGGGTTATTCGCCTCAAACCAGAGGAATATAACGGGCCCTCACGCCGCGTTCGAGCCACGGGCCGCACGGCAGAAAAGGTCACTGAACCCCGACAATGCGCGCATCCTTTTCTTCTTGAGCGCCTGCTATAACCTGTCTCCGCGAACGAAGGGTTCCATGCTCGTAACGCGAGGCCTTTTTTTTTCTTTTTTTCTTCCTCCTCTTTCTACCCCTGCGATGGTCTGTCACGGGTTCTGAAAGATGGAGCATTATTACTAACCAGGTAGAGAGCGCGCAGCTTAACAGGTGCTTCGGCTATTTTCAAAGGTCTCCCAATGGGCGATAGGTCTGGACGCGTTGAAGCTTTTTGTTTATGTGTGTGTGCGAAATGACTGTATTTCTATATGTACGGTGTTCTTTCTCATTTAAGTGCCGGGTTCTTTGTCTTTAGGTGTTCGGAGACCAAAGTTGAGAGGGCTGCTTATATTTCAAGCAAATATTGCAAAAGTAGCTGCAAAAACAGCGCGTGCTAAGCATTCTACGCAAGAACCTCTTTTTTTTTCACTGCGCAGACACTTAGAACCTCACCGTTCAGTCTTTCAGAATTCGAAACTAAGTACTCCGCAGGGGCGACTTTGAACGGAAGAAGAGGGTGGAAGAAGTAAGCGGGGGTGGAGACCGATTTCCCTCAGCGAAAAATGTTTATTTCAGAACGACGCTGAACCAACAGTTATATGCGAAAAAATTTAAAGGCGAATGGTGCACGATTACATATGGGAAACCAACACCGCCCTGACCGCTCATTCGAAGAGTCGCACATATCGGCCCCTGGCCCTCAGTACACCATGCTCGAGCTGCGGTCCATGCTGCCCCCCCCCCCCCCTCCCCCGCCTCGGTGTCCCACAGGATATATTTCGTCTAGAGAGAGATACGGCGCTCGCTTATCAAGAAGGCCTCACAACAGCATTCGTCCACATATTCGCGCGTCCACCTCGCACCAGTGACTGCGAGGTATGCCTTCTTCGCGACATACGGGGTTCCTTATCCAGCCTTCGTACTCCGCCCTCAAGTTTTGAAACGCCCGTTCATTTACACATCATAAGTGGATACTTGGCTTTGAATAAGCCCGTCATGTGGCGCCATCTATTATAATAGGATTGAGACAAAGAGGAATGGGAGAGGACGCTTAATTTCGTGCTCTTATTCTGTGTTTTCCAAATTTCTACAGACTGCGGTAGTTACCTCAATAAAAATTTGTAAAGTACTAAGGTAAAGGACATTATAAAATGATATCGCCGAATATTTACGACTAAGCTCGTCCACGCCAGGAACAATCAGGCCAAGCACCGTCTTTGCCAAAAGTAGCCAGGCTGTGTGTTTTTCTCCTCACTCGTAGAGTGCAGCCCTTGAGGCATCCAACAAAGATCAAAAGGTCTTGAAAAGTGGGGACACAAAGTGTCTCCTCACCACACAGGAATTTAGGGGTGACAAGTGCTTTTGCTGCTGTACGTGCTTCAATATACTACTGAGAAACAAACCATGCAGCCTGGTTACTTTAGACAAAGACGGTGCCTGCGCGCTCCTAAGGCGCATTTTCCCCACAGCGTAAACTTGGCCGACAGATCACCGCCTCTTTCCTTAGCCAGTGCGATCATCATAGCCACGATCAGCTATAGGTTGCGTAGAAGCACAACGTACTCTCGCATTAACTCCCATTTGCCCTGTCTTGAGGCTGCAGCGACCTTTCCCGTAATACGGCAAATTTCTGTACCTCGTTTGCCCGCCATATACTACCGCCCCCTCGTACGCCTTCCATTGCTTCGAACATTTCCGTCACTTGGACAGACCACAGGTCATCTGTGCTCCGCATAGCATGTCCCGAATAAGTCCATCTCCAGTTCTTGATTTCCCGCCAGGACGTCATAAGCTGGGTTTGGTCTCCAATCCATGCTGCTCTTTTTCTTTCGCTTAACGTTATACCTGTCTTTTTCCTTTGCATAGCTCGCTGTTCTGTACCCAATTTAATTTCGAGCCTTTTAGCCCCGAAGGTTTGCCCTCAAAAGGCGAGTATTGGCATGCCCCGAAAGTTATTTATAAACTTCGCTTTTGACATATATCGGTAAATCAGTGTCCATACTTCAGAATGCCTCCAAAAGTCAGTCTAACCTAATCTTATTTTTGTGGTCACTTCTCTTTCTCATGGTACAGTTATGCAGAGACTACTAGACATAGGCAGCCATATTCCCTTGCAATCCCTTGCCGCAAAAAAATATACAGGATGTATGTGCTACTTTTTAGATTTCATCATGCTTTCACTGCTTCCTTATCTCTTTCGTTCCATAAAGTGTTGACCTGATTTGAATAATCAATGACATGTTTTTCTGTGCAGTATATTCTTCTGTTGCTTTTTTGTTATCATTTTTTGTGTACGCTTCATTTCCTCATTGTCTTTTCTAATGATTTTTGTGTATGTATGTTGCCTGCTGCCTTGCAATGTGGGGACCGAGGGGCATGTCAAGCCACAATTTCTGGCTTTTTTCCCTCGACCCTCACCATGTATACATGGGAAGATAGAATTGAATTGAATTGAATAACTAAAAACTCATTGCCTATCGAAACACTCCGTTCCCATCTCATGCCCAGACTGCTGACGACCCTTCTCAACCTGTCCTAAGATCGTTCAGTTCTATTCATATAACTTTAAGCCTACTACATTCTTTCCCTCTGTAGGTCGAAGCAGCGGTGCGGGCTGGGCAGTATTATTCTTGTTTTTTTATTCGCCCATCCTAATAACTGTAGGTCCAAGCACGCGCTTCAATAATTCCACTGAATTACTTACTCAGCAGTCTAATGTCATCAGCGAATCAAAAGCCACTATAGTTTAGTAATTGGCTAGTTGGTAATTGACTAGTTGGTTAATGTCCACGAAAGTTAACTCTTCGCGTTTCCTTTATTGTTCTAAAATCGTCCTGTTCGCACAGCAACTTCCCTGGACCCTAAGCTGTTCTCAGCGCGAACATGAACTCTTATACCTATTGCTCTTCCTACAAATGAAAGCCTTCTAATCGCTCCTGTGAATATGCAGTGAATTCGAACGAATAGGTTGTGTCGCTTTGCTAGATCCCCATTCTGAGTAGTATTCTCTCTCAGCTCCTTTTAATTGCTCTGGTCGATGTGCAATAGATCCCTGAAGATAATCTACTAGAACATTTACTCGGGCTTCTATCAGGCCGTCATCGTTACGCAAAGCCTACATGACTGCTGACGTTTTCACTCAATGAAATGCCGTAATACGTGAGTGTATTTTTTATGAACTCGTTACGTTCCGTGCATTTTTACATATTGCTGCATAGAAGACGTGAGTGACGTCGATTGTCACGTAGCCTTTACGAGAAGTACCCTTTTCCCCTGCTTGAACGGTTTGGCGGGCGTAATCACTCACTGCGTATTCGAGTTGGCCGCAGGACAGGGTGGCTGGGAAGTCAACCGGTGAGACCCCTGTCCTGCAGTGGGCATAAGTCGGCAGATGATAATGATTAGCCCACTAATCAAATAACCTCTCAATTTCCTCCCTTACAAGGAACAATCCTGAAAAGGCTACCAATGATCGCAAAGAGTGACGCGTTCTCGTTCAAATTGCGTTTCCATGGAAATTCCTTCCGGTGAATTAGCGCCGAGTGGTGTGTGCATCTCCTTTTACCCCTGTTGCGACACTATCCACGCGCAAAATGGCGATCAGCGGGAATCGCCGACCGCGTCCCTGCGCGCGTCACGCCCGCGTTCCTTAATCTCGCCTCCCATATGCTTACGCGACTCGCTCCATATCTCTCCCTCGCAAACCGCAATTTTCTCGAGCCACCCTTTCTCTATAAGCTCTCAAGGATGTCAGGCTAAGGGCGAGAAGGACGAGAAGTGAGGCAGGCATGGAGAGAGAGAGAGAGAGAGAGAGAGAGATCCGAGCGCGCATATTCTCCATGATTCATTTAAGAACGTGTCACTCGCTCGGTGGCGAAGATGATCGCGCAGCAAAACGGGCCTGGCTCGTGCGCATCCAAGAAGAGCGCGAAGCTCCTCCACATTTTTTTTTATCGCTCCTATAGCACGACGGAAGGAAACCGTGCCGAGCTCTTCGTAATTCCATTAGCGAAAACACTTTAATTCTGCTTGCGGGAGTGGGTTTCGCGTGCTCCCGACGAGCGACCAGGGGGGCTTAAGTTATTTACCGTTTCACCGCTATCTCATACGTATATACGCAGAGAAGAGGAAGGATCCGGACTCCATCCTCCTCCTCCTCCTGTTCTGCATATTCGGAGAGCGCGCCGTTCGTCGCTGCCGCCTCGCCACGGCTTGCTCCAAGATTTCAAGGAAAGCCGCCCGGCAGCAACACTTCTTCAGCGCGACAGTTAAGTTGGAGAAGTGCGGGGGGCATTAAAAGACGGGACGCCTAGCTGCCGCACTCAGCTCCTCCGCCGGGCTGCCATTGGACCCGCGGGCGACACGCGGAGCGTGCCTACGGGCCCCCTCCCCGAGCTCTACCTCGTATCACGCCTTCTGGTCACGTGACGGCTATTTGTCGAATGGCGAGGCGCTCTCACTCTCGTCGCAGAAGTTTACCCGAGGGAGGAGAGGTGCGGAAAATAAAGGACTTTTTTTTCCTCTCCCATTGCGTGCTCTTGTATTACTTAGGTTGTGCCCCCGAGAAAGCAGAGGCAGCAAATATACTCTCTCTTTCAACCCCCCCCTTCTCACCCCCCCCCATCGTGAACCCTCGCGATCCTTCTTATTCCCTGCTTTCGCTTCTTACGAGCACTGCGAGTCTCCGTAGAAGCGAGATCCTGTTCTTAATTGTGCAAACATACACACGTACACACACACACTCGCGCACTGACATAAGCATGCGCGCGATGGACCTAGTTCCTTCTCGAGGCTCAGAAAAGCAGCGCCGAGTCATATACCGGCCGGGGCTCTCGCGCACTTCGAGTAAACTGTGGCAAGCCAATTTGAATAACGCCCTTCGCCACTGAGCAGAAGGGCAGAGGGGCGTGGGGGGGGAGATTCGCGCGCAGGGTCGAGAAATTGGCGCCTCGAGCGCGAGAAACTAGCCCAACGACTGGCGAGGGTGACTACGCGAGAGATGGCGCGCGCGCGTACCAGTGGTCACGAAAGAGGGAGAGAGAGAAAACCATAAAACAGCGGCGTCGCCTCTCCACAGGCGGCCTTCTTGCTTCGGCGAAATAAAGTGTCCGCTGCCACTTCTAGGAGCAGCAAAACGTTGGGCGCCCTACGAGAACGGAGCGAGCTGCCGCGCTGTGAGGAGGAGGAGGCGAAGGAGGGGAGAGGGTTGAATCACGGACCCCTCTGAT
This sequence comes from Amblyomma americanum, assembly GCF_052857255.1. NCBI lineage: Eukaryota > Metazoa > Arthropoda > Arachnida > Ixodida > Ixodidae > Amblyomma > Amblyomma americanum. The sequence continues at coordinate 36,543,810 of NC_135503.1, read as the reverse complement.
GGCCAGCTCTGTTTTAGCAAGCTAAGAGAGAGAGAAAATGAGAAGAAAAAAAAAAGCCCAAGAAAACATAAAGAGAGGGAGATGCGAGCGAAGGGGGTTGCGGATCGGCTAATCCTGTCTCCGCGGGAGTTTGAATCCCAAGCAGAGGGTTCTTACTCACGCGGCGGCAGGGGGAGCGAAACCTAAAACGTGTCATTTGCATAATAGGACATTAATTCCGAGGATAGCCGCCTCTCGGCACGAAGCCCAGATCTGCTCGAAGCGGTGAGGGCGCGCCCTGGCTGCCTTCCTACCCTCACTTTCTCTCTATTCGCCCTCCCCCACATCTCGCCTCCTTCTCCACTTGAGCTTCCCCTTGGAATTAAACGGCCCCGAGACGAAAACACGTGGAAACTGCGCTCGTTTAAAAGTGGCGCCAACAGCGACGACGTATGCAAGGGGATTACTTTATGGCAATACAAATTTACTAATTAAAAAAAAAAAGAACCCTGCTCGAATATTTGACTCGCTGTGCGAAGAAGTAACGTAGATCACTCTCGCCCAGAAGGTTACTACGCAGTGATTGCGTATACAGGTACCAACAGTATGGAAGGGAACAGACGATTTGCGCAAAAAAGACGAATTTTGAGGATATTCCTCAACTAAAGTTGAAAGCCACTTTTGTTTATCATGCGCCAAAGGGAAGCTAGTTAGAGAACAGGAAACAGTGTGCGTCTCACGCAAAACAATGGAGAAATCCTGGATTTAGTGCTCATTTTTGTTCCCTTTAATACTGGAGTGACCTGTACAATCATGTTCAAATCAGTCTAGAAAGAGAAAGGCTATTTAATGAAGAACTGGGAGATTCGAACACACGCACTTGGGTATTCATTTTATGGCCTCACAAAGTAAACACACACTGGCTACCTGAAAAATTCTTGCGTTTTTGTATACAGTAGTGAGAAATATGACAGGGAACGAACTTTTCGCACAATACTGCGACTTTTCTGGTTATACATCTCCTCTAGATTTGAGAATGACTTTTGGAAATTGTAAGCCAAGAAGGAAACTAGATAGAAACAGAAAAAAATGCTTGTCAAGCATAATTATACAGTAATCAATAAATGAATGCTCAAACGGTGTTCCCACTCATGTTGCTCACATTTGTACATATACGACCGGATAGAAGAAGGAAACGCACAAAGGTAGGAGCGAATGAACAACTATTCACTCTTAGAACCGGCTCCTTTCACGGGCGGAGTTGGAGGTTGCCTAGGGTGTTACGTAAGGATGAAAAGCGCCTAAGATTTTAGAGAGAAAAAAAAACAATTTCACAGAAGCAATTTCACAGAAGCGTCAAACAAACCAGGCCCAACCATAACCAGTGACTGGAGAGGAAACCATTGTAAGGAGTCAGAAGGCGTCCACGTGATTTGAAGCTTCACAGAGTTCTGTTAATGAAGCAAACGACGACTCAAGCGCAGGAAAACATCTCTGCTGCTGCCATTGGTGGAAAAAAGGTTACATAGATAAACACGCGAAACCCATTGTGCAGTAGTAATTAAGCAATACCTGCTGTTTGACTTGTTAGTCAACACTTGAGGAATATATATAAGTAAGCAAACTAAGACACGGACGAACTGATAGAATGGCACGAGCGCTGACTTTCAACAGGCTTTATTTAACGGGCCCATTTATATAACATAACATATATATTCACTCACGTTCAGCACCTGATAAAAAACAAACAAACACATATCGCGCTTAACATCTCGCAGACATCTCGTGCTTAAAGAAATGCGCCAAGGAAAAACTTTTCACTCGCGTTATTGAACCACCGAAGTAGCATTAATACAGTTTTGGCCACTTTTCCTAATATAGAAAGCTCGAAAAAGTTTGTGTGCAGATCTTTCTCGACATTTCAGCAACACTTTGCATTCAGTCAAGCAAGGTTTGCAGGTGATTCGAGCGGTGTCCGAGCAGGTTCGACAGTCGCCACGGAGATGGGTGCCAGTTTTTCTTAACGAGGGAAGGGATAAAGGAGGGAGTGAAAGAAGAAAGGAAGAAGAGGTGCCGTAGTGGAGGGCTCCGGAATAATTTCGACCACCTGGGGATCTTTAACGTGCACTGACATCGCACAGCACACGGGCGCTTTAGCGTTTTTCCTCCATAAAAACGCAGGAACCCGACCGCGGCGGCTGCGTTTTTATGGAGGAAAAACGCTAAAGCACCCGTGTGCTGTGCGATGTCAGTGCACGTTAAAGATCCCCAGGTGGTCGAAATTATTCCGGAGCCCTCCACTACGGCACCTCTTCTTCCTTTCTTCTTTCACTCCCTCCTTTATCATTTCCCTTACGGCGCGGTTCAGGTGTCCAACGATATATGAGACAGATACTGCGCCATTTCCTTTCCCCAAAAACCAATTATTATTATTATTATTAACGCTCTTTTTCGGCGTGTGTAACTGCTGCAGAAATGCGTTCCCCTCGATCGCCTTCAGAAATCCATGTACCCTATGAGGTTATCTTCTTCATCTACTACTTCTTCCCCTTCTTCCAAGCTCAAGAGTGAGCGATGAGGGGTAGTTGGTATGACATGATTACAAAACGCAAAACTGAGCAGGGGACAAGACACAGGAAAGAAGCAAACAGGACGAGCTCAGACTAACAACCTCACCTGCATAACAAGCTTACCTGCATAACACCGATAACCCAAACTCCCACGCATGCAGCTGCTTATGCAATGCACGCTCTATACAATGTTGTCATGTGTACAGTGCACACCAATCGTGCTGGCTGCAGAACTTGGCATAAAATAGTTGTCGCAGATAACCAGTTGGGTTGAACGTGTAAACTTTTGCTTTAGGCCAGAAAGGCACAAGTTAACAATCCGTCTTCGCTAATGTTAACTTTTCTGCTGAAATTTTTCTCTTCAATGACTCTATACATCTGCCAAAATAATACTGCTGTGAGCATCAAATTCGGTTTAACAAATTTAAATCGTTTATTAAGGCCATCTATTTTGAATTCATAACCAAGAGGGAAAAAAACGGTTATCCTGCGTACAAAACAATGTGACGGTGTAGTGACCAAGCGTCTCCGAGCGCGCTTTCGAATTTTCCCCTAAAGTAAACTACTCAGGAATGGCGGAGTACAGAACTTGCCCGAATCATTTTATTTTTCCGCACAACCTTAAATGTCTCACCACACGTAGCCCCCTGCAAAGGCAGCGAAATCGCGATCCCGCTTCCCGATTCTCTTTACATCGAATTCTTCGCATTACAAGCAGCAGGGACTCAATAAAGAAGCGCAAAAAAAAACAGAAATGAAAGAGATGATGAGAGCGAGACGTTCCCGGGCTCCGTGATTGTATAACAAGCCTACTCTCTGTTAAGACCTGAAGGGCGCTGTTGCTGTTTGCCTTTCCATTCGTCCCACTAGTCGTCGCGCTTGTACAGCCTTCCGTGCGCACCCCCCTCCTCTTCTAACTCCTGATATACTCCCCGGAAGTGCCGAGGCTGCCGAAACGACCCGCCCCAGGCGATGTCTTTAAGTCTGCGCAGAAGAAATGCGGTGCTTCCATTTCAATAGGCACCAGGGCCGATGCTGCTGCTTAAGTCCCCTCTCTCGAACCAACCTCTCTCGTCCTGTCTTCGTTCTCTCTTTTTCAAGTGTCCCCGTTTCAAAGGGAGCCCCGCTAAAGCGCCGCAGATTATACACGGGAAGCGGGGCTAAAACAAAAGCCGCCTCGTCATGTCCTTCTTCATCTTTCTGCTGCTTCTGATGAACGATTTTGATATCCTGCCAAAACGCGAGCTTCTCTGCGCACACAGATGAACACACATCAAGCCCATTGAATATAGCCCGCCCCGGCGGGCACTCTTGTTGGATTCCCAAGGAACCTTCGTCGTACGTCCACCTTAGCGCATCCGCACTCTAAGCGTTTCAATTAAGCGCCGCAGCCAGAGGGTGTTTGTCTTTCGCGCGACGCGCTCGATGAAACGCTCGTTAAGACGTCACTGTCGTTCGACGTACCACATGAAGCTGACCGGAGGCAGCATGCTCTTTCCTTCCTCCATGGGAGGCAGCGATCGCAGCGCGCCAAACGCCGCTAGCACGAAACAAATCATCGCATAATGCTCGTTTTCGCTCTTACTGGGGATGCGTGAGAGTTTACACGTCACTGGACGGTTGCGGATTGGGTCTGTGTACAAGCCTGCAAGGCCGAGTCTATGGAAAGGAGGAGGCTCTGGAAATAAAACGGAGTGAAGAGCAACGCAAGAAAACAAGGCCTTTATAAACCCCACGAGGCCCCCGGAAAGACTGTTATGATTGTGCGTTCAATGCATCAAAAAACAAACCCGCTCTTTACTTGTTTTCTTTTTTTTTCGTGCAAAAGTAAATGTGGGAAAGCTGCGGGGGATAAACACGACTTTGTTTGCAGTGCGTATATAACAGGGTAGGCAGACGGAGGATTGCAATATCCCCGATGAATTGCCCCGGGCTATTACGTGCTGAGTGTGCCTGCGAAAGGAAGCAAACAGATAATAAACAAAAGCAAGAAAAAAGAATTCGATAATCCTCGCACGTGCAACCTGTTCGGAAACAAAGCTTTTAATTACTTGCGCCGAGCGCCGAAGCTTTTTTGGGCGGCGCGACGCCTGCGCCGGTCGCCCGACGGCTCGCCTGGCTTCTGTCCTTTCCGACGTCTGCGAAACGGCCGGCCTGCCTGCCTTTCTCTGCGTTCCAGTCTCCCGGGAACCCAATTTGTATTCTTTCTTTTATTTCGCGTCGGCCGGCAACCCTTCTCGCGCGCCGAGAGGGCCTGAACTCTGTGCGACCGCCGCAGCAGACTCCAGATGTTGCTCTGGCCGGTCGCTCATTTTTCCCGCCCTTTTTTTTTCATCATTATTTCGCCCAGAAAGCGCTCGGCGCGTGCCAGATCTCGTTGGCGGGAAACGCCAGTCGCCAGGAATTCTCTGCAAGTTTCGCGGGGACAGATGCGCGCGCAAAAACACCCAAACATAAAGGCTGCAGGTCGCGGTCGGCTTTCACTGAGGCGGCGGCGGCGGCAGCAGCAGCAGTCTCGGGAGAGAGGAGTTCGGCGTCGACTGCTCGCGCGCGCTCAAACCGTTTCTCCGCTCACTCGGTGGGCGTCTCGAAATTTATTAATGCGCGGGCACGGGTATTAGACGCTGCAGCCTCCCCCTCCACGAGAACCACCCTCCCCAGGGAGCGAGCGGCAGCAGACCGCGCCAGTTTTCAGGCCGGTCACTACGGCAGCCGCGGCAGGCGCTTTGAGAATCCCTTGGTGTTGGAGGTTGGATGTGGGGGAAGGGGGGAGAGGGGGGAGGATAAATAAGCAAGAGAAAAGTTGGCGAAGGAGCTGCAGAGGAATCAACCGCCACGTTCTGGATGAAAGCGACGCCAAAAGCTTCCGCCGCAGCGACGACGCCCTCTGTTGGAAGGTGGAGAAGTGGCGGGGAGAGTGGAAAGCTTTCGGGTTGGCGAAGATTGAACGCGCGCTCGCTCTGCAGAGCGCGGGAAAAAGGCGGCGGCGGCATACATACGTTGGCGCGCGTGTTTGACTTGCCGCACGCGGCGCGCGCGGTTATATGAGCGAGCGCGCGCCGCTCTCCCGAAATAAGCGAGGCAGAGCGAGTTTTCTCGTCAATTAAGCTAATGAGCGGGAAAAAGGGGCGAAAAGTTGGAAACGGACGCCGAATTTCTTTCTTTCTCCTGCTCCCCCGCTCGTTCGCTCGTTGGCCCGTGTGTGAGCTTAGCTTTATATGAGATGGCGAGCTTTCTTTGAGCTCGATCCCTCAGCACACGCCAACACTGTCAAAGAGAAACGCCGCCACCGCCGCCGTTTGGGAGTCTGCATGGTTGTCGAACGCTAACGATTTCACCGCGTTTTATTTTTCTTTGTTTCTGAAGTTTCTTCTGCGTCTGTGTAACCTCCGCATCGGATGCGAGCGCTCTCTGCACGAGACTGCAGGCTTGCTGTGCGAAAGCAACCGTTGCGCTCTTTGTCTTTGGCGCCCCCAAATTCCAGCCGCGAGATCGAAAAAGCGAATGGGATTTTGTATCGGCGTGCGTTCCTGATTGCATAACGTGCCTCGTCGCTCCGATTATCTCTCGCTAAACAAACGTAGCAAATGTTGCAACTCTGCGCCGGCGTCTTTGCAAACTAGTAGCTCTCTATTCCCCCCTCTTTGCACGATGCGATGCGCGATGCCTAAAATTCATGCCCGAAACTTTCGAAATTACAGCGATGCATTGCAGCGCACGAATCATTTCGAGGCTCGAACACGTAGGAACAAAACTTCGCCGCAGTATAATCGTCCAAAGCTTCGAAGAAAAAGCAGAGCCGACTGTCAGACTGCGAGGGAAAACGAAAACTCGCGCAGGGCTAAGCGGGATCGCTTCTGGCGTTATCAGAGGCCGTTAAGATGCTTAATAGGGTCATTTGAGGATGCCATTATCTTTCCTGCTATATAGCTGACGGCTGTTTAGAAAGAAAAAAAAAGCTTCCTACATACTTTTTCTCCCCATATCCTTCTCACGCTATAATGCCGCCTAACGAAATAGGGAAAAGACAGGAGGGGCGTAGGCTTCTCGGTTTTGACGTTAATAGCGAAAAACAAGCAGTGACGTTCGTTAACTACGACCGTATCGCAACAATTTCAGCTACAGCGGCTTCAGCACGAAAGCAGCAACGAGGATAGCTCTACGGTAAGCGGGATATGTATCCTTTTTTTTTTCCGCGTGCGTACGTGAGTGTCCCTGTTTTCCCATTTTACGTCTCGGTGTTTCGAACGCGTCGTGCTTTCTGCGTAATCAGACGTGGCCTAACCCGTTTTCCCCACTGAGCAGCTCATTACCGAATAGCCTCTCTCCGCCATCGGGAGGAGCGTCCGCGTTCCCGCGTAAAATAGCGCGCGTCTGATTGCGCGGAATGAGCGGACGCGAGCCATTTCACTTTTGGCGGCGCGCGCAACCCACGTCGAAAGCGATGCGTGCGCCCCCGGGCCACAAAGCGCGTCGTCGTTTAGCGCTAAATGGCCGCGCACCTATATTTAGCCACGCGCGCGGCTATAGCTACGGGCTCCGTGAGGAGTGGGGCCTCTTCGGCGGCGGCGCTACCGAGGCGTGCGCTATAGCGTCACGATCCTTGGACTTTGTTGCCCATGCTGGGCGCGCGCTGGAGTGCACGGTCTGCTTGCGAGAAGAAAGAAATACCGCTGACGCGGGCTCCGTTCGCCTACCGCGGCTCGGAATAGACGTTAGTACGCCTGAGACGGGAAGGTGCTTAAAGCGCGGTCTTAATACGCTTGGCGCTAACCGAATGAGAGTGCTGTCTCCGCTATTGCTTCGGTTGAGGGGACACGCTTGTTTCCGAGTGTGTAATTTCATGGGGGAATGCAGATTAACTATGTGCATGGGAAAGGAAAAATTGCAACCTGTTTTCAAGCGAAGACAACAGACATGCATCAGTATACTGCGCCTGTTTTACCATACGCGTTCGCGTAGCTTTTGAAAGCACAAGCGCCTGAAAACTAAGCGTCTGTACGTTCCAGTTGGAAAGCTTCTTTAGTGCAGTGGAGGCGTACTATTTTTTTTTTAGCATAGACACCCGCCAGACAGACAGGCACCTGTTGCGCATGCGTAGTGGTGACCAATCTCCAATCTGTAGACTGCGCACGAGCAGCAGGCAAACGGCTGATTTGATATGCTTGTATGTTAGTATCTCCGGTGTGCTCAAATCCGTAACGAAGACTTTTTATCTGAGTAAAATTCTGCGAGGTTGTTTCCATCGGCAATCAGGGCAGTCATCGCCTCGGAAGCCGTTCCTGGAGAGTAGCTAAGTCTAGTTAGGAGGGCGCGACCAGGACGGGTGGTGACAAAACGGTGGCGCTGACTTCTAGCGTGGCCTCCGCTAGTTAGGGAAAGTCTCCGTTAGGCTCAAGGCATGCAGACGTTCAGTAGAAGTGCTCTGAGGGATGCTCAAGGCTAGTTCGTACGCTTTACGAAGGAGGCCCACCAGTTTATCTGTTTCCCCTCTCATTTCATGAAAGGGCAGATTGTAAGTGCCCTGACAGGATCAGAGCCTGAACAAGCCTAAGAACACCGGTCTCATTCAGACCGTGTCTGCTTGTGTCTACCCCGGCTATCACGGCCGACCAGGGGACCGCAGTAGCGACCGTGCGGGTAGTATTATCCGCTCGCCCGTTTTCTTGCAGCAACATTCCTAGCTCCCTGAGGGTAGGTATACACTCACGGATAAAATTTTTCGACATGCCGCATCCCTGTTCCAAAGGTGCATATGGGACACTAGGCGGCGCTGAGAGACTAGAGAAGGAACGAAGGTTGAAGCTGGGCTGTTAACCATGTATGCACCCGGCTGGCTATCCTGTGTATTAATGTGGGCTGAGAGCGATATGTAGAAAACATGCACGAAGCTTTCGACACTCACCCGCCGCGGTGGCTCAGTGGTGAGGGCGCTCGGCTATTGAACCGGAGTTCCGGGTTCGAACCCAACCGCGGCGGCTGCGTTTCGATGGAGGCAAAACGCTAAGGCGCCCGTGTGCTGTGCAGTGTCAGTGCACGTTAAAGATCCCCAGGTGGATTATTCCAGAGCCCTCCACTACGGCACCTCTTTCTTCCTTCACTCCCTCCTTTGTCCCTTCCCTTACGGCGCGATTCAGGTATCCGCCGATATATGAGACAGATGCTGTGCCATTCCCTTTCCCCAAAAACCAATTATTATTATTATTTTCGACACTCGGTGGTTCGTTGAAAGCAACGAAGTAAGACGAGTGCATTGTAATCTAGTACATAAATATGCCTCAAGAGAAGGAAACGGGCTTGGGGAAGACGTGTAATGTGGGAGCGAGAGAAAGAGGAAGAGGCAAGGCAGGAAGGTTACCCAGAGGGGCGCTCCGGTTGGCTAGCCTGCACTGGGGGAAAGAGAAGAGGTGTAAAAGAGAAAGCGGAAAAGAGGAATAATAATAATAATAATTGGTTTTCGGGGAAAGGAAATGGCGCAGTATCTGTCTCACATATCTCGGCGGACACCTGAACCTCGCCATAAGGGGACGGACAAAGGAGGGAGTGAAAGAAGAAAGGAAGATGGATGTACCGTAGTGGAGGGCTCCGGAATAATTTCGACCACCTGGGGATTTTTAACGTGCACTGACAACGCACACCACACGGGCGCCTTTGCGTTTCGCCTCCATCGAAACGCGGCCGCCGCAGTCGGGTTCGAACCCGGGAACTCCGGATCAGTAGTCGAGCGCCCTAACCACTGAGCAACCGCGGCGGGGGAAAAGGGGGAGGACCCCAGTCATAATCAGCCACACAAACATGACGCCATCAGGTACCGAAACAGCGATTTGTAGGCCTTGAGGACCGTCGACTGCTGTGACAACGGTCCTAGGGTCTTACCCTCAGTCAGAGGGCGATGCTCGAGGCCTTTCAGGGCAACAGAGCGGGCTCGAAGAGAAGGGAAGCAATAGCCGGGGGTGACAGAAAGCCAGATGCGGAGATGGGATCAAGAAAGTTGCTGGGATAGGGTAGCCATGGTTGGCGTAGGCTTGGCTAATTGGGGATCGATGGAGGGAGTCATAGAATTGCAGTGAACGTAACCGGACTTATGATGATGATCATGACCACGACGGTGATGATGACAGTGCTAGTGGTGGTAATGACGGTGACGTTGCTTTTCTACAGGCGATATATCGTCCATGTCTTCTACTTTCAGAAAACAGAATGCTTTCGCTGACTTATTCTGGCCGATGAAGACACGGTCCGGCAGTCTTGTCATCTGTCAAGGGTCGATCGCAATGCCAGAGCCCTGCCGCCGAGAGGGATACTAGACTGGCGTGGTGGAAGAGGAGAGAGGTGTGGAAATGGTCGGTAGCGGGAACAACAACAAGCTATCTTTGTCACTGCTCCGTCAGAAAGTAATGTGGAAAAAGCCTGGGAGTTTTTAGCAGAAGTGCCACAACCTGCCTTCGGCCACTGCATTTCTATGCGAGGCGTTTCATACTCCGGAACTCGAATATGAATACGGATTATTCTGACTAGCGCTGCTGCAAGAGAGAAACTTAAGAAAAAAACGCAAGCAACAGGCGCAAGACAGCAGCATACTGTATTTCGGTTCTCTTGAGTGCGGTACCCGCCCCTCTGTTCGTTTCGCCTTATTACGACAGGAGACGCAATGGGCTCCGCCGTTATTACGAAAGTGGTTCAAAGTCTCCCGACCGGCTATGATTCGACCTGTCAGAAACGTCAGGCGCGATTTGGAGCCCGAATTAGTCGCCCTTATACCGGCTTCAGAGAGGGTGAGGGGGAACGGAAAGAAACGTGCGGAGCGACAGGCGCTCGGAGAAGGAAGGACACGCAGCTAGATAGGAGAAGCTCAAGGCAAGGTTAAGCCTCAATCTCAGTAATGCGAGTGCGAGCACAGATTCTGATTGGGGCCTGCGGGGGAAGGGGGAGATGAGTGAGGGACACAAAAGGTCGCGGGGAAAGAAGGAAAACTACAGCGATCACGGAAGGTGCTTCACAGGCAGTTTAAGAGAAAGGCTCGCCTCAGTCTGTGCGTTCGTATACGCGTCTGGAGGTCATTGTAGAAGCGACAGGGACCGGTGAGCGGGGAGGTGGGTGGCAGAGGGATTCTTCGAGCTTTGACGAACGAAAAAGGGGAGGTGGGAGTAGAAGGGAAGGAAGGGAAAGAAAAGGAGAGGAGGTGGAGAGGGTGAGGGTGAGACACACTGAAGCGCAGGAAACAATTAGGTTGAATTTTTAATGCGAATGCGTTCGTATAGAAGAAGCGGGGCCAGCGGCACGTATGAAGGGGGAGTCGCACTACACTGCCGAGGCTGATCTTTGTGAAGTGGCCGTTCCTAATGAGAGTTGGCCATCAGGATCATCCCTCGTACCGCCCAAAATCTCCTCCCCCCCCCCCCCCCCCCCCCCGGGACGCATCGCTGGCTTCGCACAAAAACGAGCTTCGACGTAAATGATTTAATGAGCGTTCGCGGACCCCTTAATAGGCGAACGGCAGAGCCGTTATGACGGCAAGAATACTTAATTGCTAAGACGATTTTAAGAACATATACGTGCGAGAGGTGCTGCGTTTGCCTGGAATTTTTTTTAACACTGCTTTATTTTTCTTCGGTTTCTTTTTCTGTTTCGAGCACGAATGTCGTGCCTTGTACTGTTCTACTTCCACTAGCGCAAGCTGTAGTCTCTGCTAAAGCTTTTGTCCGGTCTTAGCGTCTCTCTCGCTTCTCTGGACACTCATCTGTGATTCACGGAGAAATATGAGTGAGCAGAGAGATCCTTAATGGCGACGGTCTTAGCGCAAGTTCGTGCACTCATCTCCAGTAACACCGTGTAATCCCCAGCTGGGGGAGGTTCGGCATTCGCTCAGTGCCGAGATGGACTGGGCGTTTTCGGATGAGCAGCAACTTATTAACGACGGTCAAAATGGCGAAACGACGTCATCTTGAAAGAATGAAAGCGAGTCGAGGAAAGAAAAGCAGAGGGCAAAAAAAAAAAAGAGAAAGGAGAGAAAAAGTTAGCGGCTCATTTTGAATTGGCGAGTTGAAGCGCGTGTCCTGAAGTGCTTCGGAGCCGATTATTGAAGCGAGTCGTATGATTACTTAAGCGAGTCGCTCCTTCCGCAGTTAGAAACGACGCTAATGGGCACCTGCGCTTTCTCTTGCACTGGATAAACGTTGAGTGCACATGTGTGTGTTTTTTCGGTATAGCTGAAAGGCGCGCGATTAAGAAATACCGCCCCTTCGAGGCCCCGTTAATCTGCCTGCCATTATGCCCCGAACTGGACAAAAAAAAAAATGCTCTCGTTATTTGCTGTTCGCCTTATCATTATATAGATCCAAACTTCAGCATTGTGACGGCTACCTAAAATACCTCAAATATTGAGTAAGATTATCAGATAGAAAAATCTAGGTTCTTACATGCACTATACATAGACGAATGAGAGAACGCTCTCAGTCAAAGTTGGACACTAAGGATGAGTGCGTTCGATCAATCAATCAATCAATCAATCAATCAATCAATCAATCAGTCAGTCAGTCAGTCAGTCAGCCAGTCAGTCAGTCAGTCAGTCAGTCAGTCAGTCAGTCAGTCAGTCAGTCAGTCAGTCAGTCAGTCAGTCAGTCAGTCAGTCAGTCAGTCAGTCAGTCAGTCAGTCAGTCAGTCAGTCAGTCAGTCAGTCAGTCAGTCAGTCAGTCAGTCAGTCAGTGGATTAAAAAACAAGACCTTCTATTCAATCAAGATTTAGTCAAATATCCGCAACGGGGACTCAGAGGTTACGGGTTCGGCGACTGACCGCGAAGGTGCGGAATCAAATCTCGGCTGTGGCGGCCACGTTTAGATGTCAGTGCTCGTTACAGATCCTCAGGTGGTCGAAATTACTCCGGAGCCCTCCACTACAGCGCCTCTTTCGTAATCCCCCCTTCCTTTCACTATAACCTTCATTCCTTTCCTCACGGCGATGTTCGGGTGCCCATCGGGAAGTGAATCAGTTACTGCTCCATTTCTTGCCTCACAACCAATTTATCTTTCAGTCAAGCTCCAGTTATGCACGCTCCGTATCCGCTGAAAAATTCTCTCAGGTTTGCTAACAATAACAATAATTGGTTTTTGGGGGAAGGAAATGGCGCAGTATCTGTCACGTATATCGTTGGACACCTGAACCTCGCCGTAAGGGAAGGGACAAAGGAGGAAGTGAAAGAAGAAAGGAAGAAAGAGGTGCCGCAGTGGAGGGCTCCGGAATAATTTCGACCACCTGGGGATCTTTAACGTGCACTGACATCGCACAGCACACGGGTGCCTTAGCGTTTTGCCTCCATAAAAACGTTTTTCATTTCAGTACGGTGTTGCGCTATAGCGTACAAGGCAGTTTCACTTCATATTAAAATAAAACCTATTTCCGCTCCTTCCGCTTGTCAAGTAGGTGTGTATCTTCCTTAACGGCACTCCCTTCAAGGACTCGCATTCTCTAGCGCCACTCACATTCGCGAAAAACGCAGTTGAGTGAGGTTACTCCCTGAATATGCCTACTCCGCAAGTGTAGCGCGCGAGCTCCGCGCAAGGATAAGGTTGTGATATGAGACCGCGCATAGCGCCTGCTGTACAACAAACAAACAACGCCTTGAAACTGGCGATCGGAAGAAAGAAAAACAATGAGAAAGAAGAGCAATACATGGTCCGTGCTTTCCGAACTTTCGAACCATATTGAATTAGTATAGTACGTCATTGAGGCAGGCGAAGCGGACCCCGCGGCTTCCTGGCATTAACGCGAGCACCGTTTCCCGGGCTCGTCGAATCTTTCAAATATTAAAGCGCGAGCGTTGCCGCATCAGGACACTGGATGCAAACCAGCACATGCCCTCATCCCCCGATAGATGCGTAGCTCCCGATTCGTGCGTGGGGTTTGGGCGCTGTGCAACGCCTGAACAGCGCGAGCGCGATCGGCTCTGAAGGTTTATAAATTACGCACGCGCGCGCGCGGCTTGGCAGGAGTGCGGGCCGCAGGAAGTGCGCGTTGCTTATCTTGCGCGGACGTGCCTCGGCGTCTTCTCACGTATCTTTCATTAACCGCATCGCGCACAGGGCGCTCGGGTGCCCCGGCGTTGCGCCGATCTCATCATAAACACGAGCCGTTTGCGCGCCACTATATGGCAGTTTCTTTTTGAAACACGCGTCGAACGGGGCCGCACTCGTGAGCGTCGGCCATGTTTTCGGTGCCGCGCATGTGATTTGAGGCTGCGCAGCTCCACCTAAACGCTGAGTGGGGGAAAAAAATGTGGGAGGAAGTAAGTGGCGGAAGGAGACACACTGCACGTGTTTGCTTGTATTTGCTCATTACCTGGGGAATGAAATGGAGATAGCGCCTATACAAAGAAGCGAAGGCAGCTGTTTTCTTGCTAACGCAATCGATATGTACGTAGTGCTCACCTATACGATCAAAAAAAAGGAAACAAACAGAAATGCGTAAAAAATTTCGAGCAGCCAGTGCTAATTACTGCATTTGCCCGCTTTTATACACCTCTTCTTTCCTTGAAAATTAGGCCTCAAACTGGCATGTGTGCTACATTCGGATATAATTTAAAAGCAACGCTATGAACGGCCCCATTCGACGAGTTCGGGTGTCGTCTTTACCAACGTGTAAAATACCTGTTGGTTGTGGTGCCGACAGCAGGGCTCCCGTTTTGTAGCCGTCGGGTGCTTGCTTGAACAAGCAAGTCGACGATCATGTTCGGGAGCTCAATAGCATGACCCGCCGCGGTGGCTCAGTGGTTAGGGCGCTCGACTACTGATCCGGAGTTCCCGGGTTCTAACCGGACCGGGACGGCTGCGTTTTGATGGAAGGCAGAACGCTAAGGCGCCCGTGTGCTGTGCGATGTCAGTGCACGTTAAAAGATCCCCAGGTGGTCGAAATTATTCCGGAGCCCTCCACTACGGACCTATTTGTTCCTCTCTCCTTTCACTCCCTCCTTTATCCCTTCCCTTACGGCGCGGTTCAGGTGTCCAACGATATATGAGACAGATACTGCGCCATTTCCTTTCCCCAAAACCAATTATTATCAATTATTAAGCTCAATTGCGAGTGCTTGACATATTGTTCGCATTCATTCACGCTGAGTAACACTGGTGTGCATCGATTTGGCGTCAGCGCATAATAAAAAAACACGCATAGTGGCGGTACACTTTTAGCTTACGCGCTCGGAGACTACTCGGTACCTCGCAAACACCGCATCTGTACTTTGTATTTACGAACTGGGGCAGCGATCTAGAACCTGCCTGCGTGCCAGGGAGCTTTTCTCAGGTCTCCTATAGGATCCACGAGTGGCCAACACCTGACCACAGACCGCAGCTCTTTCCAGTATATGGAGTGTACAGAGTAGAGCTGTCCGTCTGTACAGTCAGGCACCGACAACTCACGAGCTGAGCAATCTCGGGTGGCGTGAAATATCCCATTGTCCCAACCGTCCCGAGATCAGGGCAAGGTCCAGAACAAATTATGTGCACATCCAACGCTGCCATTCCCCCTCACCCCATTTCCCATACCCTCCCCTTCCACCCTCGTGCACTTGGCTTCATTAGGACTCGGTGATTCCCCAACAGTTCCTGTAGGGGAGTGAGCGCACTTCTTCACGATGCCATAGAGAACTGGCATCTAATAGAGCTGTTTTCCTCGACTTTCTCCTCCTATCATCATCTGGGTAAACAGCGGCGACGCACCGCGGGCTCTTGTTCAGAGAGTACAGATGATACACTTTTAACACGTCATGCTCAATAACCAAGGCAGCTAAGCTAGTGACATATGTGGCGCTCGACATCATATAAGTGAAAGGGCAACAAAATGAGCCCCATGATTTGCTCTGTTCGGGCACCAGTAAGGGCTAACAATTGGCAACACCATCTGCACCACACTACACTCACGCCTCCAAGACCGTGCGTAATGCTAGGTCAACTTCAGTCACATGACGGCGCAATCTCGAGGTATCTCACCCCCCCCCCCCCCCCCCCCCCGTTTTTTTTCAGCGATTTTCATTATGCCCTAAGCCTACCAAGGCAACACTGTTTTTGGACAGATGCGAAATGCCCATTTGACCGAGATGCCGAAATCCTGCGCCCTGATTGCTCCAAAACTCGGGTGCTGGCTGACTATCGCCACTCGTGGTCTTAAAATAAACTGCCCAGAGTTGCTAGAAGCCATCCGCCATCTGTTAAAACTCCGGAAATTGAACGCAAGTGATGGCCGGATTTTGTTCCGGAGTTCCGTGGCTATTATAAGGTTACAGAACTTAGCAACAAATCCCTCACTCAAGAACATCACTGACCCAAACGGCGCAAAACAACCGGACGCCTGGCAACTGTACTACGGAACACGTTTCTCGACCCCGCTGTTTGGACGCTTCTGATCGCACCGTGTCCAGTCAATGGGGCGCACCCCGTCGTCAGCTACGTCGAGGTGGCAGGGGAGGGGGGGGGAGAGAGAGAGATCGGAGGCAAGGAAGCTTATCTGCGCATGCGCAGCGTTACTCGGGGAGCGTTCGTAATGACGTCTTACTTGAGCGCCATAGAAACTTAAAAGGGATCGCCGCGCACCGTCTATATGTACGGCAGCTGAACCGATTTCGTATAACGGAGCTGCCTCGAACGAGAGCCCAAACAGAGAGGCCCCTCTCTTCAACGATGGAAGATTTACCGACGGACCTAGACATTCGTTTTGAAGGCCCGCTGCGCAGCATGGTTTCAAATGGCTCTTTAGAGCGTCCAAACGTTAAACGCGATAGGTATAGAAGGCGAAGGAGGCGGATTTTGTCCACTTGAGATTCCCCTGGCTTGATCCCAGGCGATGGCCATGCGCAGATTCGTTTGGAAACAGGGCGGCGTTTGTGGAAACAGAGGACGCGGGATGGAGGGGATGCAGTCGTAGCTTTCGATATTTTGTGTCGCCCGCAGCCAAAGCCGTCCAGGAGCGGCGACCGAAAAGCCGCCGATTTAGCGGCGGCCGATTTAAGACCGGGATCACGCGTCCTGTGAAGGTCCTTTCGTTGGTGTCCGGGAACGAGCGCGCCGACATAGCCTCCAAGCAGAGCTGCCGATGCTCCGTGGTTCGAAAGTGGTCCTTTAAAAGAGCCGCGGTGCCTCTTCGTGAGATTTACTCGCCACTCGATTTCATCTCGCGCCTCGAAATTCTCAACTTATAACTCACGTTATAACTCTCGGCTGTAATACTCGGCTCCGCTTTGTTCCGGTGTGCTCCGTTCCATTGGGAAAATTCAGTAGGGAAGCAATTGTAAAGAAAAAAGAAGATGACGCTTTTCGAGGCATCTTAAGGTGGCAGTTCGAGGATTAAGTATAAGTTCACACAAGTACTGGCGTTGTTTAAAGCGTTATTTTCTCTCTCTCTCTCTCACTTGTATGCGCGGAAGGCAGGAGAAAGGGTGGTGGTGATTTTCTCTCGTTGCATGTTTTGGCACACTTTGTGGGGACTGAAGCTGTAAAGATTCAAGAAAGCATACGAATCTTTGGCGAGTGTATGCTTTTTTTTTCCAATTTCTATGCTTCTCCCATCGCCAGACAGGATTCTGTCGGACCCTCGACTGTACTGAGGCTATGCGCCTATCTTGACTACCATAATCATAATGCCTTCGATTCGTTCGCCTCCGTGCATCATTCCATGGATTAAATGACAGGCATTGAGCAAAAATGGCAGGGAGTACTCCTGAAGTTTTCGAACCCAATCACTCCTCCTCCATCTCGAAGTCTATAAGCCCGGGTCATTTCGTTGCGAACAGCGGGCGAGGTATGTTTCTTCATGCAGTACGTGAAATGGACCGAAACAACAGACTGTCGATGCCGAGCTATAAACTTTTACAATTTAAACTCGCCGAAACTATCCGCGTCAACTCATGCGATGCAGATTAATTGTTCGTTCCTCTTGTCTCTTTCCTAAGACTCCTATCACGGCCCCCTATTGGCGGTTTTCACTACCTATGGAGGGAGCGCCTCGTTTGATCCCGCAAGGCGGCGTTACGGAGGGTGACTTCCTGGGACAGGCGAGGTGGGACTGAGCTTGTTTTAAAATTGCACGATAAACTATCACTTGTTTGTCGATGGTGTCAATCTCGTGTGAGCTAAGCAGTCATTTTTCTTGACAGTGCAAACGGATAAACGAGAGACAAAGAAAAAATCACTGTCTGTCGTTTGAAAATGGCTGGCGGGAAAGCCGAATGTTAGACGCTCACACGCACTTTGGAGAGAATTTAATATCAGTGTCATCGACGACGAAGGATCTTGTACATAGGATGAATGCCAACGCCAGAATATCAGGTAAACAGGATCGAGGGATTGGGAATTAGTCATGCGTCTTACCTCAGTGCAGGACGAACCCGGCGGCGGCGGCTCAGAGCCCTGTGCCTACATTGATCGCGTGGAGCGCCTGACCCTCTAAAACCGAAGAATAACATGCGACGAACATGCTCAAAAGTCGAGTCATTCTCTGGGAATTTGAACACTATCATTCAAGAACAACTTCACTTCCGGAAAATTTGTACACTCTCTCGGTGCCGAGGCAGCTCCGTGCGTTTCGCCTCCATAGGCGCCGGTGTGCTGTGCGATGTCACTTCACCTTAAAGACCCTGAACTGGTAGAAATTATTCCCAAGCCCTCCACTGCGGCACCTCTTTCCCTT